>NC_031483.1:696226-699121 GCF_001602025.1 Plasmodium gaboni | reverse complement strand
TATATATATATATATATATATGTGTATGTATTTTTTATTGTATAATGTTTGTTCTTATATTCCAATTAATATTGTAGCATTAAAATATATAATTATATGCATATATTTTTTTTTTTCATGAGTGTAAAAAGATTTTATTAGCCAGAAGCAAAAGGAAAGATATAATATTTATATTATATATATATATATATAATATAAGAAAATATAATATAATTATTAAAAAAGAAAATATATTTAACTTGAAATTTTTTTTATTGATAAAATATATATATTTATTTTACCTTTCGTGGAATTTATATTTTAAGACATTTATTAGAGCATTATATAATATATATATATATATAATATATGTAATATTTTTATGGGTTTATAATTATGTACATAAAATTATATGTATATATTTTAATTATTTTAATATACCTCCTTTTTAATAATTTTCATATATCCGTTTGATATGTTTCATATTATTTTTTTAATTCAAAAGTGATTTATAAAATGAAGTAATAAAACTTCATCCGTTTTTTCTCATATATATATATATATTACATATATATGACAACTTTATATATTTTTTATATACCCATTTTGTGCAGTATGTTATAATTAATATGTGTGTAAATTTTTGTATTTATAAAAAGGCTATTATAAATATATTAAAACTAAAAAGATATGAAAGTATTATTTTCTTTATAAGAAATGTAAGGTGTCCTTTTTTCTAATTAAATAAAAATCAACCATTATAAATTAAAGACATATAAAGAAAAATTAAAAAAAATAACAAGAAATCTTTTTTTTTTTTTATGTTTATATATATTGAACGTCTACTATGAATATTCAGCTTACTGAACACTTCTCATACATTACATATAAAATATCAAAAAATAAGGGCACAATGTAAATAAAAAAAAATATTATGAGTAACGAACATATTATCAGTCGCATCATTAGCTTTCTGTGGTTACATATAATATATATGATGATAATGATGTTATTGCAGTTGGCCTTATTTTATTTTTTTCTTTTTATAATTTCACAATATGTTATTTTTAAATATCCTTTATTTTTTTTTTTCCTTACCGCCTTGTTATAAAAATGCATGAAAAAAGGAGAACAACACCTTTTATACTCATAAAATTACATTGTATAAATGTCATTTGATTATATAAAATATATGTTTTTTTTTTTTTTTTCTTTAAATATTCAATAAGTTAAAATTTATTTATTTTTTTTTTTAAATTAATTTGTTATATTTATGAATAAATAAAAAAAAAAAACATTATATATATATATTATATATAATATATATATAAATATATATATTTTTTTACTTATATTCCCTTAATTTTTTTCATATCCGTTTTATATGAGAATAACATAAAAAAAAAGGAAAAAAAAATACATATGATATATATATTTATATATTAATTATTTGTTGTATGCATACAAATATTTAAAAGTATGATAAAATAGAAAATAAAAAAAAAAAAATAAAAAATATAGAAATATAGAAATAATTATAAATTATTACAAATTAATAAGCAAATATATAAAAAGAAAAAAAATAAGAACAAATAAGTAAACATAAAAAAAAAAAAAAAAAAGAAGAATACATAAGAAAACATAAAAAAAAATGAGAAAAATATGAAATATATGAAAAATATGAAAAAATAAGAAAATTTCCTTCTTTAAAAAAATTAAAAAAATTATGAAGTCTTATTTATAAAACATTATATATATATATATAATTAAAATATTATAATTATGATACATTATTTAGTTTAAATATAAATTGTTTATATGTATATATTTAAATAAATTAATACATACATATATATATATATATATATATATTTTTATTTATATTTATTTATTTATTCATTGAGTCCTTTACATATATTACATACATATTTATACAATGGAGTTAATTGATGCAGGATGCTTTATTTCTCAAATGAATGAACTTCTATTAATTGATCCTCTTTATATAAACTATGTTATTACAAATTATTTTAATAATTATATAAATGATAAGAATGTATTGTTACCTGAGGAAGGTTTAAATGGTGTTTACTTTGAGAACGCCAAAGCTGGCTTATGGTCATCATTTGCTATAAGAGAGAAAACTTCTTTCTCATCTTATAATATGACAGAAGAAAGTTATGGTCATAATTCTACTTATAATATGTATTCAAATAAGGGTTATAATAATGATATGGTTCATTCTTTTATTTGTTTCAATAATTCAGAATTAATGCATCAGTATTTGACCATTGATAAAATTAATGAACTAGAGTGGAAAACATATGAAGCGAAAAATAGTATTATAGGTATAAATAATGAAGAAAATAAAAGTGATCATGTAAATGATAATAATAATAATAATAATAATAAATATAATAATAAATATAATAATAATAATAGTGTCTCAAAATATTTCACAAACATACTAACAATTGAAGGAGGACAAGTTGGATTATTTTGTGTTGAATCAATTAAAAAATGTTCTAATATTCTTCTTCAGAAAAATGCAAAACCTGATATTAATACTAAAGAAGAACTAGATTTATTATTTAATCAAAATATGAATAATTTATATCCATGGTATAATAAAATATGTAATATGACATTATCATCATCTATTACTATTATTGATTTTATTGATATGCCCATTGGAAGTGTTTGTGTATCTTCATCAGATTGTGTTTTTAATTATTTATGTGAAGTAGTAACTGATGATATTACAGGTGAAATCTGGGCAATAAGAGTTAATTTCTTGAACCCCCTCAAATGAGGAGAATATAATAATATTTACATATTTTATATTATATGAAAACAAAAGTAATGTTATAAATTAAAAAAAATTATTTTTATGTATTATAATTTATTTATTTATTT
>NC_031483.1:689047-695926 GCF_001602025.1 Plasmodium gaboni | reverse complement strand
ATTTATTTATTTTTTTTTATTATAAATTACATATGTTGTATATATCGCCTATATTCTACTTTGTATTGTAAACACCATTTTTTTTCATTTTTTTCATTTTTTTTTTTTTTTTTTTTTTTTGTGTATGCTCATTTTTCATGTGTATAACAATATTATCTAAATTGAAATAATTAAATATAAATTCATATATATATTTTATATATACATATATATATATATATATTTTTTTTTTTGTTTATTATTATTTTTTTTTTTAAAGTAATTAAATAATATATGAAATTTTTTTCTTCAAATATGTATATATTATATCTATATATATGTATTTATTTATTTATGTGTATTTTCTGTTTTTTTAATTTTTTTATCGTTTTATTTTTTTCTTTTTTGAAGTTTATACTTGTTGTCTATATTTAGAGAATTAACAATATTACATATATTTGTTTTTTATTTGAATATCATTTCAAACATAGAACTAATAAAAACTTCTTCGTTCTAACACCTTTTTATTATTTAATATCTATGTTTATTATTTGGTTAAGTAAGAAATTTTAATAAAAATGTATGGCATATTTATAACACGTTCTTTCACGTCATTAACATATATATATATATATATATATATATATATATATATATATTTATATATTTATATATCATTAAATATAGTTGCACATGTATACACAGAAAAAAATATTTTATGTTGTTATATAAAATAAATATCATAATTTTTGAGAATAAATTGATTATAATAAAATATAAATATATATATATATATATTATTGTATTTCAAAGAAATATTTATTCATTAACACATTTTCCTTTTTTTTTTTTTTTTTTTTCTTTATTTTTATATTGAAACCATTTTAGCTTCTTTTAAAATTTAATATGTATAAAGACAAAAAAATAATACATAAATTATAACTATTATTGAACAACCATAGTAGATCTTTCATATATTTCTTATTTATTTATTTATTTTTTTGAGAATGAATATTGAAGAGAGAAAGAAAGAAATTCAAACTGGAATTTATGAACAAGAAATATTTGAAGAACTTGGTGAGGTACTTAAAGAAAAATTCTTTAAATATATAAATGAAGAAAATTATGAATATTATATATATGAAGAAAAGGAAGATAAAAATTTGATAAATTATAATAAATATGATAAAGAATTTGTATGTAAGGATAGAAAAAAAAATAATACATGTATAACATATGATCATATATATTCTTTTATATCTTTTAAAAAATTTACTGGAAAAAGTATATCTATTGATTATAATGAAAGCTATAAATATCATAATTTCGATCTAAATGAAGAAATAGATAATAATATAGAAGAGAAAATAATAAAAAATACACATAGTAAAAATATATTTTATGATAATATAAAAGGACAAATTATCTTACGAATTGAAAATATAAAAAGGATAATTAATATTATTAAGAACTATACATATTGTATACATAAATTACAAAATGAACAACAACAAAAAAAAAATGACAGTAGTAGTTTAAATAATTATCCTATAGACTTTAATAAATTACTTGTGAAATTATATAATATGGAAAATTATATTTATGAAATTATAAAATATGAACAATTATATGATCCTTACTGGAATAAGAATCAAAAATATTATAAATATGTTAATAATTTTATATATATAACTTCTCAACTCAAAAACAAAAACAGAATTATGAAAAATAAAAACAATTTTAATAATTATAAAACCATATATGATGTATTATTGAAATATAATATGGATAATGTTACACAAGATGATAATATATCCTCAACACTACGAATAAATAAATTAACAAATATTCATTTTTTAAATTTATTATATTTTAAATATCAAAATGTTACTACGAAATATTTATTTATTCATAATAAATTATGTAAATATGAAGACTTATTAAAAAGTCCAGTATGTTTTAATGACAAAGAAAATATTTCATCGATCTTTTTATCCTTCTTCTTATTTTTAAATATTTGTCTTAATGAAAATACATACAAAAGAATACTTAATTATATCTATTTAATAAAATTAAAATTAAAAAAGAAAATACAATATATAAAACACAAAGATGATAAGAAACTTTTAAATATGTTATCAAATATTAAAGATCTTATAATGAACATAAATATTAATAATAAATCAAACAACAAATTATCATTATATTTATCATCCATATTTAATATTCTAACATTACAAATAAATGATAACCATAAACAAACTCTACAATTATATAAGAAACTCTTAAATTGTGAAATTAAAATCAACATATTATCTGATGAAGTTCAAAATATCAATAAACTCACAGAAACATTAAATAAAAAATTAGATGCAAATATTCAAAAATGGAAAAATATAAAAAATAAAATCATCTCATCATAATATATATATTATATTATATTTTTTTCTTTCCATATCTATTCACATATTAATAAATTTACACATAATAAATATATATTTATGCATAATACATATTTATTCATCTCGAATATATAATTTTATAAAACATTACGGTTTAAGTTTGATTAAAAGTTTTTTATATATAAAAAAAAAAAAAAAATATACCCACATATATATATATATATATTTTTATTTATTTATACATTTTTTTTATGTAACTCATTAAAGCAATTTCTTAAACATTAACAAAAATATATCATTTGCGTTTACATTATTGATGTCTATCTGTTCAACCTCGATATCCTTGTCGTTAAATTTGAGTCTCTTGTCCATTTCTATAAAAAAAAAAAAAAAAAAATATATATATATATATATATATATATTTATAAATATATAATATATATATATATTTTTTCCATTTATGTGTTTAAAATTTCTTTAGTGCAATTTCTTCTTTATTTTATTTTATTATATTTTATTTTTTTATTTTGCTTACCCAATATTTTAAAAATATGCTTATTGTCATATATTTTCAATATAAAAACATAATTATTTATAGAGGTTATCTCTGAATATACTTTTTTTATTCCTTTATATTTAATTATAAACTTTTGTATATTTTGATATGCCACTTCACATATAGCAAATTTGAATAGATGGAAAATTGATATATATTTATTTCTGCTTAAATAAGAATGTAAATAGGAATATTTATCTATCATTAAGTTAAGTAATATTTTATGAAATTTACATAAACTAATTAGATTTCCTTTTTTCTTTTTATTATTATATTTCTTTTTCTTCATAGTTTTAAATATATAATATAAATTATGTACACTTAAAACATTTCTTTTAACATTATTTTCTAGGAATAATATAATAGAATTGGATGGCATGTCTTCTGGTGAGATGAATTGTTTTTTTTTTTTTGGTTTCTTTGAATTTTTATCATCCATTTTTTTTATAACTTTTTCAAAACGTGCAAAAGCATGTTTATTAATTGAAAAAAACATATGAACATAATCAATAATTTTACTGTCATGTATACCTTTTAATTTTATTTGAAATGAATAGAACTTTTTAAAATTGTTTTTGATATTTTTTGTATAATTCTTATATGTGATTTTATTTTTATTAAATAAATATAAATAATCATAATATAATATATCTGTATATATATGTGTATATATAACAAAATTTTCAATTCCAAATTTTATTTTTAAAATATTTTCTTTTATAAATGAATGAATAATATTTTCATTGACACTATTTAGATTAGATGAAATATTACATTCTAAATAATTACTATTACTTAGGTTACTTCCTAGTTGGTTCATATTTGTTTTCTCAATTTCATATGTTTCTAAAACTAATTCATTTGTCTTTTTCTTCTTTTTATTCATTTTATTTTTTTTATTCCTTTTGGATTCTTTTGTATATCTTCTCAAACTCAATATGCCATCCTCACTGTTTAATACATCATTAGATATATTGCTGATTTCGTTCGATTCCTCAAATTTATAATTATTTTTTTTACCATGTGTTTTTTTTAGCTTATTTGTTCTTAACTTTTTATGATCTTCTTTTCCACTTAAATCATATATTGAATATTTATCTATATAATCATCAAATTGGTTTTCATCATTTGTGTAAATATCCTGTCCTTTATATAACTGTATGTCGTGTTGATAATCATGATCTTCATAATATTTATAATATTCGTAAACTTGTTCATCTTTAATTTTATTTTTATTTTGTTCATCTTCATCTTCTTCATAATTATATAATAAAATATTTTTTAAAATAATATTGATATATATTTGTGAACAGAAATCTATATTATCATTTAATTTGTATAAAAAGATTATTTTATCATCTCTCAACAAATTAATCATTAATTCTACTTTCTTTTTCATACCTCCACTTAATTGATTACAATTAATATGTATATCACATTTTAAATTGACAATCAACATTAATAAATTGATAATATATTTTAATTCAACATTTGTTAATTCAATATTTTTAAAAGTTAAAATTACTTTAAAATGTTCATAAATAGACATAGTCGGAATTAATTCAATTTTGTAATCTCTTTCATTCATTTTTTGTATTTTTTCTGATATATATTCATTTTGATTTTTTTTATTATTAAATTTATTATTATTGTTTTGGAGGTTATATTCTTTATTTTGTTCATTTTTATTATTAAATTCATAGTTATTATGTCCATATCCTATTGTTTGTAAACTTCCTTTTAAATTATCTTTATTATTACAAAAAAAATATTTAAAAAAATATAAGATATTTAAATCGTTATTAAATATAGATGAAAATGTATATATTTTGTATGGACGCATTTTAATATTTAAATTTTTTAAAATATATTTTTGGCTGATTTTATTAAAATTTTTTTCTTCATCATTATCATTATCTGATTGTCCTTTATAATATTTATCAATTTCTGATGGTTTATATAATATTTTTTCTTTGACATTTGTTCTATCATTTATCTGCATTTCTATATCAACTATATTATTATCATCATAATCATTATTATAATTATCATTCAATTCATTTATATATATATCATTTTTTAAATATCCTTCAGAATTTAATTGATTATTTATATTAATTTCATCTTCAGATATATAATTATTACTATCTATTTTTTCTCCATATTTATTATACATATCCACTGTTGTATTATTCTCATATATATTATTTCCTCTTCTTAAACTAAATAGTTTTTGAATGAAATAAAAAAATTGATTCACATTCTTTTCATAATTTTCTTTTGGTTGTTTATATTCCTTATTAGATAAATAAAAATTTTTTAAAAAAAATGTATATCTGTTTTTTGGGTTATAATATTTTTTTTTTGGTACACTTAGATTATATGAATTTTTTGAAATATTTTCTTCATAAATCTTTTTTTCGTTCTCTGCACGTTCCTTGGATCTTATAACTTCTAACAATTTATAAACTACAATAGACAAATAAATAATACAATTGATTAATAGAAAGAAGAAATCTCCACTTGTATTAAAAAAAGAATTTGAATCTTCACAAACATCTTGTATACCATCTGAGATATTTAAATTATTGTCTCCTGATAATTTATTATATACGTTTTTGAAAAAGCCAAATGTAAGAAAACTATTTGAATTACTCATATCTGCATACATTATATCTTCATCAATGTGCTTCATATGTCGTTTGACATTTAAACATAAACTTCTTATATTCAATACATGAGATAAAGCAAAGGAATCAAATATTCTAAATATACATACTAACACATGAGATAAATTTATTAATATCTCATTATTATATGCATATGATAAAATAACTAACACATATATAACTATACTAATTATACCACAGAAAATGAAATTAAAAAACAGAAATAATATATAACTATGTAAATATAAAAAGGAAAATAAACATATAGATAAAAATATATTAAAACCATATAATAATAAGAAACAAAAAAATGACATAAATAAAAATTCTTTATAATCAAATATGTATAATACTAAAAATAAACATAATATATATATAAAATAATATAAATATTCTACTAATAATATTTGAAAATAATGTATATATTTATGGACATGGAAATTTTCGAATATTTTTCTATTCTCAATTTCATTTTTAAATCTTTCAAAAAATACACAAAAAAATATTACTATAGATAAAAATACATATATATTAATATAAAAATCTCTCATGAAATGTTCATGAAATTTTATATTGAATGGTTCATTTAGGGTGTCAATTCTTTTCTTTAATTTCTTAACATGGAAAAAATTATTTTCTTCTTCTTTATCATTTGCTATATATAAATTATTACTATTATCATAATTTATATTTTCATTTATATATTCCTCATTATTATTATAAGATTCATTCTTTGTTAATTTAAAATTTGAATTGTATCCTTCTTTAATATTTTTATTATCTATATCTTTTATCAAAATTTTGTATTTATTTTCTTTGTAATAATCTGATAATGTATTCACATCATAATTTCCCTTTATATCATCAACACCTTTAATATTATTATATGTACTACCATCCAAAATAATATTTTTATTAGCACTTTTCTTGTTTAATATATTTTGAAAATCTGAGAGCATATTAAACACTGAATTAGTATAATATGCATACGAATGGATAGAAGTATAATTATAAAACAAGTTTATATTAATTTCCACTTCTTTATTATTAACATCAGCATGATTCGTAGTCTCGAACGTTTCTACAACTTCTTTATTATTATTATTATTATTATTATTATTATTATTATCATTATTATTATTATTATCATTATTATTATCATTATTATTATCATTATTATTATTATTATTATTATCATTATTATCATTATTATCTGGTTTCCTTTCTGTTATTAAAAATGCAAAGGTACCTAACGATATTTCATTTTCATGGT
>NC_031483.1:682658-689017 GCF_001602025.1 Plasmodium gaboni | reverse complement strand
CATATAAATTATCTTCGATTAAAGGTTCTTCTATATAATTAATTTTTTCTTTTAAACAATATTTTTGTAAAAGCGAATTTATTGTACTGTTATAATAATTAAATGAGTTTTCATATATTAATTTATTATAATTATATTCATTGTTTTCTAATTTTAGAATGTTCTTTATATTATTATGTGATGTCTCTTCATTATCATTTCGTTTATTTTGAGATGTTTGTAAAATCTTATCATACGAATTAATCAATTGTTCATTATTATTCATTTCATTCTTATATAATATAAAATAATTAATCGTACTTTGTTTTAAATGATTAGAACTTATTGTCGAGTAATCCAAATCAATATTTTGCACCTTTCCAAATAATGACACACATTTTATTATTAGAAGACCAAAAGATAAAAGAAATAAAGGTACGATAAATTTGTACCAATAAAAACTTGAGCTACCTAAATCTTTTTTCAATTTTAATAATAAAGTTGGTTTAATATATGTTGTGAAAAAGTTTATACATGTTTTAAAAATATTTTCTTTTTTTATATTTTTGTTTTTCATAAGATTTGAATTATTCATCTTTATCATATCATTATTATGATGTGTATTATAACTGAATTCGTTTTCTATATAATTATTTTTTTTTTTTTTTTTACTTGATATATTTTCTTCAATATCTGTTAATTCGGTATCATCTCTCATATTGTAGAAAGGGTCATTATCATTTTTTTTATATTTATCAAATTTATTGTCACTATTATAAATGTTAATATCATAAGGATTATCATCATAATTATTACTATCTAGATAATTATTACTATCAATATTATTATTACTATCAATATTATTATTATTATTATTATTATTTTCATTGCCTCTTACCAGTATGTCCCTTAAATATGCAAAATTATAAGAAAGAGGTTGTATATTCTTATTCTTCATTAATAATAAATTATTAAGTTCATTAAAATATTTAAAATTTTGAAAGAATAAGAAAAATAATGGATCAATTTCAATTAAATATTTAATATCTTTATCTTGAATATTTTTTAATAATTTTTTTTTTTCATTCAATGTATAAATATATATATAAGTATAATATATATCTATTGTTTTTAATTGATATGTTAACATATTTTTAAATTTATTTAAGACACATAATAACTTTTTTAATGACTCTAATTCATTTATTTTGTAAGTACAATAAATATGATTTTCATTAAAAAATATGAAACAATTCTTATTTTCATTTCTTGTGCCTTTAATAAAATTTATAATATTCTTTTTAATGATATCCTTATTATTGGGATCTTCACTTACGTTTCCAACAAGAATATCAAACAGATTATCAACATTATTGTTACTATTGTTACTATGGTTATTACTATTATTAATATTATTACTATTATTACTATTATTAATATTATTACTATTATTAATATTATTACTATTATTATCATTATTGTTGTATATATTCTTACTATTGTCATTAATACTACTTCCATGCGATGATATCTTTCCAATACTATAATTGTCCATATAATTATTCGTTACTTTTTTTGGCGAATTTATAACACCCTTTTTATTCAGAGCAGACATAATTTTTTCTTGACTCAAATAATTTGTCTGTTCCTCATCTGGTAACCCATTAAATTGTATATTTAATGTAAATTTATATTCAATTAATTTCTGGAATGAATTTTTAGAACCTTTAAAAATAATTTGTCCACTCTTTATAACTGCTATATCATTAGCAAAATTGTTTGCTTCGTATATATCATGAGTACATATAAAGATAATATTATTCTTTTTTATTTTATCGAAAAATTTAAATAACTTTGTCTTTGTTTTTATATCTAAAGCTATAAATGGTTCATCTAATATATATATATCTCTTTTAACAAGAAAACAAATAAAAATGGATATTTTCTTTTTTACTTCATCCATAAGATTTTTTATTTGATCATTTAAATATTGCACTAAATCTAAATCATTCATAATTTTTAATGTCCTTTTCTTATTTAAATATTTATCTACATTCTTATTATAATATAATAAAAATATTTTTATAGTTTCATAGAATGTAAGATTTTCATATAATATAACATTCTGACTGCAATAGCTAATTTCTAAATCATTTTTTATAATTTTATTATGTAAATTATTCATATTATTATTATTAATAACATTATTGTTACTAATACTACTGTTAGTATTACTACTAAGATGATTAATAATGTTATTATTATTATTATTATTATTATTAATATCATAATTGTTGGTATCATTATCATTTCTTTTAAATATTCGATTCATTACAAATTCTTTAATATAACCATTTGAAGAACATATACGATTACATAATCCATTTCTTCTATTTTTATTAACATCCATATAAATATCTTTTTTTTTATTTTTATAACTATTTTTATAAAAATTTATTTCACCACTATCTTTACTAATCATCTTAGTTATGATATTAATTAATGTAGATTTACCAGATCCATTTTCTCCTAGTAAAACAAAAATACGATTACTTCTAAGGGTTAAGGAGACATCTTTTAATGCATGTTTCTTACCATAAAATTTATTTACATTTTGAATAATTAAATAGCATTGATTACTACGATGTTGATTATTATTATTAATATTATTATTATTATTATTATTTATATTTACATTTATATTATTATTCATATTATTATTCATATTATTATTATCATTATTGCTGTGTCGAAGAAATGACATGGAGATATCATATGGATGACCATTATTCGATTCTCTTCTATCATTTCCTAACTTTTCAATCCTTAAACACATTTGACTATTAATTTGTTTCTTATGTAATGTATCTAATTCGTAGCATGTATCATCTTCGTCAGTTCCTTCAAGCATGAAATTATTACTTTGGTTTTTTAATTGATTAGTCTGATACTTTTCTGCCATATTATAATTCATATTTCCATATTCATATATTTTCTGTTGTGACTTTTTCCTTTTGTCATTACTAAAACTTTTACTCTTAGGTTTGTATTTAGTACTTAACATATTCATCTTCTTCTTCTTGTAATATATTATATAATTCAATATATATATTAATAACACAAAGGATAGTATGGAACATATAAATAGGTGCATCAAGCTGATATTTTCAAATTTTATAAACAACTGTTTGTAATCTATTTTTATATTATTCTTTACTAATATAAATATAAAATCAAGAGCCAAACAAAATGATGAATGCGGTATCAAGAGTACAAAGAATGTAAGTATATTACTAGCACCTGAATGAATAATTAAACGGAAGGAAGAAAATAAGAAGAATAATAAAAAGGTAGCTATATAATTAATGGAACTATTATTAGAGAACTGCATACATATAATTGTAAATAATAAACTATTCATTAAAAAAAAATATATAAGAAAGAAAAGAATAAAATAATTCATTAAACATTTATATACATAAAAATATACAACAAATGTAAATATTATATTATAAAAAAATAATATAATAAAATAAAATAAAAGCCACGAATAATAATAATAATATTTATTTATTTTAAGACAACATAAGAAATTCTCTATATTTATTTTCCTTTCTTTATTTATATCAAAACATATGTTTACAATAAATAAACATACACATAAAAATACAACTACCCGAAATATGTTTTTTTCAAAAGTATCAAATGCATTAATTTTCATACTTTTCATTGGCATCTTGTATATATAAAAGTCATTTAATTTAAGTTCAATATTATAGTTTCCACCTTTCTCTTCATATCCAACATTATCATTAGTATATCCATTATTAATTTTATACTCTTTTTCATTTTGTTCATATTCCTTGTTATTTTCTCTTTCTTTATTTGATTCATTTATCTCTCCATATCTAGATGTTAACATATTATTCTTTTTTAATATGTCAGCATTATAATTTAATATAAATGAATTAAATTGATATTCTAATACAATAAAGAAACTGAAATAATACCATTCATTGAAATAAATATTAAATGACAAATCATCAACTGTGTTGAAATTTATAAAATTCTGTTTCAAATTTATATTTATATCATTGAAAAAATATTTCTCATTAGAATTTAATAAGGCATAATCACCCACACGTATTTTATACTTAACATTAGTAATTAATCCATCAGAATTATAATAATAATAATTATTATTATTATTAATATTATTATTAATATTATTATTAATATTATTATTAATATTATTATTGTTATTGTTTCTGTTGATGGGATTATTATTATTGTGTGGTTGTATATTACTCTTCATTACTACATTATTATTTTCAGGTGATAATATGTCTTCATTCTTTTCATTCTTTTCATTATTTTTTTTGTCCTTTGCTATTGTAGCATAAGGATAATGTAAGTCAAATGGGTTTCCTTGTTCTTTTTTGTCATATTTATTAAACAAGGTTTCATTTTTATATAAACCCTTTCTTTTAAAACCTTCACCTTGTGGTGATAAACCAAACAGATAAGAAAACTTAAAATTATTTTCTTTCTTATAATAATTTATATTTTCTACACCTAATAAACCACAAGAATATTTTGTTTCCACTAAATTATTTTTTACAAAATTATAAAAAAATAATTTTTTTCTGTCATCATTAAAATATTCTGTATAGTCATTTTCATTTTTAAAATTTTTTATATCTTTAATAAAGGTTTTATATAACTGTGTATTTTTAACCACTTTTAATATATGTGGATTTATTTTCAAATTTTTTATATTTTCAAATTCATTTTCTGTATATACATCTTTATATAAATCGTTTATATTCAATTCCGATGATTTTAAGTTTATAATATTTTTATGTAAATTATATAATAAACTGTTCTTATCATTTTCATGTATGTTTAATACATCATCACTTAGTTCAGGTGAATTAAACTTTTTAACATCTTTTGATTTTAATTCAATCGCGTATTTCAAATTCTTAAGGCAATCTTCTTCTGAATTATATAATTTAAAAATATTTAAATCGTTATTCTCTGCATACGACAAAAAGTCTTTCGTAAGCTCATTGCCTGGTGTTAAACAAATGTGGTTAACATAAATCTCATCATTTACTTCTCTAAAAAGTTAAACAGACAAATAAATAAATATAAATAAATAAATAAATATATATATATATATATATATATATATATATATATATATATATTATTGGTTTACATTTCATAATTGTTTCGATTTTTTTTTTTTTTTTTTCATCTAATTTTTTATTTCATAAAAACTTACTTTGAACACAATTCATTACTTAAAAATAAGACATATTGTCTTATTGTGTCATTCAAATTTATTTTATCATTTGGAGAGGATGCATTATATATTTCTAAGGAATCTAAAGAAATAAATATATAAAAAAATATCGTATCATATCAAACTTATAGAAATGTATATGTAATAATATTAACAAAAAAATGGACTACTATAATTCAACAACAATAAAAATTATAAATATATAAATATATAAATATATATATATATATAATATCCACATGTTTTTACTTTTTGAAACTTACATTTGTCACTGATATTTCTTAGAAATAAATGGAATGATATTAACAAAAACGGAATTAACAAAAAGAAAAAATAAAGGAAGAAATCTTTTCGTTTTTCATAATAAATTTTTTTTAATAAACCGTAGAGCTTACGGATCTTCATTCTAATTTATTTTCAATTGCTGCTATTTTCTTTTTTTTTTTAATTATTTTCTTTTTAAATAAATCCAAAAAAACAAGAAAAAACAAAAAAAAAACAAAAAATCAAAAATAGATAGAATGATAAATTAATCCTAAAAGCTTACCATAATATCAAAATAAAAAGAAAACATGAAAAATTAAATATTTTACATAACTGTTATTATATATAATATTATATAGAGATGTTATTATTTATAAATGTATTAATCTATATATAATATTATATAATATAAATTACATTATCTGGTTATTATATAAATAAATAAATATATTTATATATATATATATATATATATATAATAATATATATTTTTTATTTATATAATTCTTTTTTTACTATTACGTAATTATTATTAAAATATAATACTGTTCTTTTTCTATAATAATATATTATAAAACACCAAAAAACAAATTAAATGCAAAAAAAAAAAAAAAAAAAATAATACGTCAAAAATATTAGATATAGAATAATCTATTCCAAAAACTAAAAAAAAAAAAAAAAAAAAAAATATATATATATATATATATATATGTATATATAATATATATACAATATTTATTATATATAAATTAAGCCATACATATAATTAAAATTATCAAGATAAATTATTTTTAATAGTGTATTA
>NC_031483.1:667008-682358 GCF_001602025.1 Plasmodium gaboni | reverse complement strand
AAAAAAAAAAAAAAAAAAAAAAAAAAAAAAAAAAAAAAAAAAAAAAAAAAAAAAAAAAAAAAAAAAAAAAAAAAAAAAAAAAAAAAAAAAAAAAAAAAAAAAAAAAAAAAAAAAAAAAAAAAAAAAAAAAAAAAAAAAAATATATATATATATATATATATATGTATATATAATATATATACAATATTTATTATATATAAATTAAGCCATACTATATAATTAAAATTATCAAGGTAAATTATTGTTTATAGCGTATTCATATATTATATATATATATAGATGTATTTTTATATATATATAGAAAATAGAAAAGTAATATAAATATACAAAAAATTAAAATTAATTTCCAGTTAAATGAATAAAACACTCTAGTATTTAAAATATTCTAACAAGAAAAAAAATATATTAATTATTTTAAAGAACATAATATGTATATATATGAACAACATCATGGAACCTTCTTTACTTTCCTCTTATGGAAAAAAAAACAAAACAAAAAAAAATTATTTAATTTTCCCCTTATATATAATACATATATATATATTTATTTATTTTTTAAGGTGAAAAATAAATGTATAATTTATATATATTTATTAAAATTATTGATATTTGGAGGAAATAAAAAATTAAAGTGGGATGAATTATAAAATATGCACAATATGAGAACATTATTATATTACATTATTTTTATAAATAAATATATTTATATATAATATTAAAATGTCACTGAAATGTGAAAAAATATATAAAAGTTAAAGGAAAATTTAAATATTTTCATTTCATCATTATTATATATATATGTAAGATATTGTTTTTTCTACATTTTTTTTTTAATAATATTTAAACATTTATTTAATATATACATATTTATAAGTATTTCCCCTCATTTTTTATAGGCCATTAAAAAAAAAAAAAGCCATAAATAAAAAAAGGAAAAACATAAAATTATGATTTTCTTAAAATTTCAAAAATCATAATATTCAACACTTTTTTGTTCTTCCTTATTCTTTTATTTTTATATTTTTTTTTTTTAATTATAAATATATCATATATTGTCCCTTTGAATAAAATATAACAAGAAATAAAGTTTAACGACCTTTAGGTTTTATTTATTTATTTTTTTTTTTATATACAATGTGCAAATGCACTATATAAAATATTATATGCATATTTATGTAATTACGATGTTTCAATGTTTTTTTAAATACAATGAAATAAAAAAGTAAATTGAATATATATAATAAAATAAAAAACATTATCTTCTTAATAATTTATAAAATTAAATTCTTCAATACATACATACATATATATATATATATATATATATATATATATTTACAATTTATTAAAGGATATGATTTCAGCAGATTGAACTAATCCTTCAATTTCATCTTCTTCATCGTAATTTTCCTCATCATCATCCATTTGTTTCTTTTTCTGTAATTGTTCATTATTCAATCCAAGGTTTTCAATGGTTTCTATAAGTTCATCCGTATTAACTAAATCGTCTACTATAACACAAGATACCTGGAGGCAAAGAAAAAAAAAATTAAATTCAATGATAAAAATATATGTCAGAAATATATAAACAATAAATAAAAATTATACAACATATATATATATATATATATATATATTTATGTTATATATCGTTTCGTATTCTTTTATTTACTTGTAATTTGAAAAGTCCAAAGGCAAAGGGTGTTTTCTTATGAGCTTTTCCCCATGTTAATCCTTCCATTGTTATATTTTTTACAAGATTTAACACCTCATCAAGATCTGTATTTTCACCATAGGGTTTTATATCAATAATTAGGGATGACCTACATTATTAAAAGAAATACATAAACAGGTTAATATATATATGTATATATTTATATACTATACATATATATTATTTTCTTTTCATTATTTTATATTTACTTATTAATAACTTCCTTCTTTTTTGGTTTCTTATTATTAACTTGATCGACATTACTGGCATTTCCTCCCTCATTTTGTAGAATATAATAACTTAAAGGTACATATAATTCATCATGAGTATTTGCCATTTTTTTTTTTTTTTTTATAATATTATTTAAACAAAAAGATTTTTATTAATATATAATATATATCCTACTATTTATGGTGAAATTAGTAAAAGGAAATGGAGACCTTTAAAGTAAAAGAAATTATAAAATAAAGCTTTACAAAGAGTATTAATATATTTTTAAATATATAATATATAATACGCTAAATAATTAAAAAATTATGTTTCTAAAAGGATTGAGCAACGTATATACGTCAATATCAAAATAAGAATAAAAATAAAAAATCAAAATAAATATGATATTTTTTTATACATTTTTATATTTTTAGTATACTTGAAATACTATACTATATATATAAACATAATATATTATATATATATGATATATAAAGATATTTTTTTTTAATTAGTCGTATGTATATTCTTATACTCATAAAAAAATAATAATGATAATAAGGATATAATTATATTAGTATGTTTTTCACTCATAAGAATATAATTAAATAAATTTCTATGAAATATTTTACATATACATAATAATATATATATATATATTTTTAATAAAAAAAAAAAAAAAAAATTAATATATTTTCTAATTTCATATATTAAAAAAAATAATTTAATAATATTTTATACATAAAAATTTTATCATTTATTTTATAACAGGAAAAAAAAAAAAAAAATTTATATATATATATTAGATAAAAAAAGAAGTGTATAAATATTATATTATATTATTAAATAAATATAATACAACACTTTGTTGTGTAAACACAAATGGATCAATAAATAATATTATAATTAAATATATGTTATTGTTATAAAATTTGAGGGAATATAATATATGAAGCAACAATATAAAAATAAATAAATGAATAAAATATATATATATATATATATATATTTCATTTTTCCCCTTTTCATCTGTCAGTACTTGATGAAGTATCATAACTTCTGCTCTTACTACTATACTTATCATAAGTATGCCTATGCTTATGCCTACGTTTATGCGATTTTTTATTTATTTCTTTTTCCCTATGTCTTGAATGACTTTCTCTTCTCCTATGTTTATCTTTATGATCACTCTTTCTTTTATGCTTCTCTTTCTTATCATATTTTTTTGTCGTCAAGGATTTTCTTTCCTCTTTATGTCTCTTATATTTAATATCAACAGAATCATCATCATGATAATCTTCTTCTTCTTCTTCTTCTTTCATTCCTTCATTATGTCGTGATTTTTCATCATGTCCTATAGGACTAATAATATCCTTTTTTATCGATTTTTCAAAATTTAATGCCCATAATTCATCTTCATCTAATAATTTTTTTTTCTTCTCTTCATTTGATTTATTCTTTATTTTATCAAAAATTTTTGATAATTTTATCTCACTTTCAACTACGTTATAAACACCTATACCTTGTCCTTCAGCACCGGTTGGTTTGTATTCGTTCTTATCCTACAGTTGTATTAAAAGGGAAATCAATGTAAATATTAAACATATAAATATATAAATATATATATATATATATATATATATATATACAATTGTATATCCATTTATATCCTTACCTCGTCCTTCAAATATTTTTTGGGCAATCTATAATTTAATATATGATCAACTACAAGTGGTCTTTCTAAAAGTTTATAACCATTGAAATTATCTACAGCCAAAATGGTACTTCTCTGGTCAGCATAAGATAAAAAACAATATCCCTTTGATTTTCCTAAACCAAAAAAAAAAAAAAAATATATATATATATATATATATATATAAAATATTTATATTCATTAGTTCCTCCTTTTCATTTTATTATTTTATTTTATTTTATTATTTTTTATTTTTTTGGAAGTATACCTGTTTCGTTATCACGCACTAAATTAACATCTATTGGTTCCCCATACTGAGAAAAAACGATAACAATATCTCCTTCTGTTAATCTATTATCTAAGTTTCCTAAAAAAAAAAAAAAAAAAAATATATATATATATATATATATATATATTTTCCTATATCCACATTTTATGTTTGTACCTATATAAATGTAACTCGAATCTCTATATTGATCGTGCCAAGAACTATCATTATTTCCAATATTTTTTAATTCTGCTTCATTTAACTTTTCAATATTCCTTATTTTATCAAATAATCCCATAATTAGTTTATATTATCAACAACTGTTTTCTTTTTTTTCATATTATATCTTCTTTTTTTTTTTTTCTGACATGAATTAACAAAAAAAAAAAAAAAAAATAAATAATAATAAAATATGATAAAATAAATTATATATATATATATATATATATATATATATATATATATATCTATGTATATATTTATATGGTCATCTTTTATTATAAATATATTTAAAATTTCCAAATAAAATATTTCGGAACTTTTGTAATTTATATAAACTTCAAAGGAATAATTATATATTCTAAGAAGTATAAAAACATATATGCAACATATATATGTATATATTATTTTATGTTTGTATTTTATTATGTTGCCGTGTAATTTATTTATTGTATAAAAGGTTAATATAACAAATAATATTATAAATGCGCAGATGATTTATAATATATATAAAATATATATTACTTCAGTTATTTATATAATTGTAAAAATAAAAATAACAAAAGGGAATCTATCAAATATTAAATAAAATATAATAATTTTCATCTCAAGAAAAAATATAATATATAAATATGCAATAAAATTATAATATAAAATAAAATATCTTCCTATGGTCAATACATACATACATATATATATATATATATATATATATATATATATATATATATATATATTTAAATAATTCCTTAAAAAGTTATATCTATTGACGGAATTATTGAATTTTATATGAGTTTTAATTCGTTTTTAATAAAAAAAAAAAAAAAGAAAAAAAAAAAAAAATAGGTTTATAAAATAACAAAACATATATATAATATAATATAATAAAATGTACAATCATACTTTAATGTATTCATTAGACAGAGAATTATTAAATGATATATATAAGTCTCAAAAAAAATACATATATTAAACTACTAATGGGAGTATGCATATGTATCATGTATTATACGTGAGTATAAAAAGAAATATATAAAATGAAAAGCTTTTACAAAGTATTGTAATTATTTTCCTTTTCTCTGTCTTTTAGTTATCATTTTTTTTAATAATTTTGTATAGAATTATTCATTTTATTTTTTCTTAAGATCATATTTAGGAAAAAAAAATAAGAATAAAATATATACACTTATATATACATATTATATTATATATATATATAATATAATGAAAATAATATATATTTTTTTTGTGTATATTCATCAGAAAAAAAAAAAAAATATATAATATATATATATTCATAAATTAATCAACAAAAATAAAAAAAAAATATATATAGATATAAATAAGTAAATAATTCGTTCATTAACTTAAGTTAAAATATATTGCACAGTTTCACCTTGATAATCATTTTGTGAAAAAGGATACATATATATATATATATATATATATATACATATATATAATGAACCATTTGTTCATAATATTTAAAAAGAAAACTTTTTCTTATATTTTATTTTGTTTTCTTTTTTTTTTAATTTTTACATTTTCTTTTTAATTTTTTTTTTCTTTACATATAAAGAAGCTTCATCCTTATGTTCATGTTTTATATTTTCTTGAAAATTTTCTAATTTCCTTTTATTTTCTTTTAATAAGTCTGTATTATGACTTTTACTTATGGTATCTATATTAGTCAAATGAATATCATTTTTTTCCATATCGTTTTTATGGATTCCTGTTTTATTTGCATCATTTATATTTAATGGGTATACGCCATTGAATTTATGTAAAGGTTCATTCGTATTTGAAGTGTTTAATATATTTATCCCGTCTACCTTACTACTACTACTACTATTATTATTATTATTATTATTATTGTTGTTGTTGTTGTTGTTGGTGGTGGTGGTGGTGGTGTTGTTTTCATTTTTGTACTTGCTCGACTTGTCATTTATCTTTCCATTTTCATTATTGAGTATGTTATTATTTTTTATATTATGTTTATTTGAAATTTTATTGGTGTTCAAATTTTTGATTGTATTGGTATCCATTAAAAAATTGGCTGTATTTAAATTCCCCCTTAATAACATTTTTGCAACATTTTTTCTCACTCTGGGAGAATGTGGTGAGTTTTCTACATTGCTATTAATGATATTATATAATATAGAATTTTGCATATTTGTTAGATTATTATGGAATGGGTTATATTCATCTTTTTTTTCAAAATTATTTTTTTCCATATTTGTATTTGATACATCTTCTTTGTTTAATATTCCTGCAATATTAATATCACTGGGTATTTTATTTACTGGAAATCTTCTGCATTTAATAGTTATTTTTTTATATGTTTCCATATTTATTGAAATTTTTTTTTTCTTTTCTTTTTTTACAATTTCAGATTCAACTGGTGAGTTTGCACTTTGATATTCATCATCATTATTATCAATGCTATTGTTATTATTATGGTTATCATTAATAACATCATTATCATTATCTCCTATATCGATCTTATTATTTTCCTCATTATTTTTGTTATGATATTCAGTCTTACCTTCGGCAGATAATCCCACCTTATACTTTTCATTCACATCAACATTTTTGTTCACCATAGTATTTTTATCCACATCAACATTTTTGTTCACCATAGTATTTTTATCCACATCAACATTTTTGTTCACTATAATATTTTCATCAACGTCAACATTTTTGCTCACGATAATATTTTCATCAACGTCAACATTTTCATTCACCATAATATTTTCATTCACCATAATATTTTCATTCACCACATTATTTTCATTCACCACAACATTTTCGTTCACCATTATATTTTCGTTCACCACATTATTTTCACCCACCACAACATTTTCATTGACTAATAAATTTTCATTCACTTTATTCTCATTGTGCTTAAAAAAAATCATTTCCTCCAGCAAGGTTTTATTGCTCTCATTACCATTCATTCCAACATAACCATTTTTACTATTAATAACATAATTTAAGTTTTTTTCAAGAAAGGTATCAAATAAATTATTAAGAAAATCTTTTTCCTCATGATATGAATCTTTCAATGAATCCACTTTTTTTCTATATTCATCAAATTTCATTTTGATAAGTTGATCATACATCGTAATATCTTGTTTTAATTCCATGGAGGACATATTATCAGATATGTTTTCTATTAATTTATAACATGAAATTTGTTTTTTATATAATTGAATTATAACATTCATAATGACAAAGAACTCTTTCAAATTAGTATATTTTCCTAATAAGATATCATATTCTTTTTGTAAATTTTCATTTTTTTTTAAAATTTTTTCTATATCGCTTTCTTTATTATCATTTGTTTGTACTGTAGCACATAATTTAATATTTCTAGCACGGAAAGCATATTTAAGAGTATTATTAGATTCTTGAAATGATGTTCTAGATGGGTTAATATTAGCAATCATAACAACTAGACAATTGCCTTCAAGAGAATTTTTTAATAAATGTGTTAATTTACTATCTCTATATTTAACTCTTACTTTGGATATATTCCTATTAGATGCTAAAGAATTAATACAGTTAGCTAATGCTAATAAGGATTGATTAATATAAGATCCTTCTTTGAATCTTTCTCCTTTATTTGATGTTGCACTAGCTCTTTCAGAACCTGCTAAATCGACAAAACATAATTTGGCTTTATAACTTATAGTATTCATATCATCATCTAAAATTTCATTATAAACATAAATTTGTAAAATAGCATGAGATCTACTAGATACTTTATTTGCTCTCGTAGGTGACATTTTCCTATTTTTGACACCTTCATTTATTAATAACATAGCTTGTTCATAATTATTTACTTCTATTTCACACAAATTACTAACTTTAACTTCAGCAACATCTTCTTGAACTTCTAAAGTTTTATTTTTTTCTTTTCCTAATAAATCTCGAATAGTTTCATTATATACTTCTAAAAAACTCATAAGTACTTTTATATTTCTGCATTTCTTTTCATTTATTATAGTAAATAATTCTAATAAAGATAATTGTACAATACCATTTTGATTTTTATCATCAAGCATAGTATATGTTTTTCCTGATCCTGTAGCACCATATGCAAAAACAGTACAATTTATACCTTTAAAAACATGAGGTATTAATGGCTTAGCTGTTTGAAAAAACACTTCTTCTTGTGTAGCATTAACATCAAAAACGGCATCAAAAACATATGTTGACTGTTTCTTTTTTTGAGACAGTAAATAACATTCTTTCTCATTTTCTTTCTCTATCAAAACATAATTATTATTAAAAATGGATACAATATTTTCTTCAGATTCTCCTATAGGTTTTATACGAACAGCAACTTTGACATTTGAGTAAGCATTCAACGTATTAATCAAATTGTTATTTTCGTTCTTCTTGGAAGTAACACTACTTGTTGGATTACTATACATATTGTTATTATGAATATTAATAATATTATTATTATTATTATTACTATTATTACTATTAATTTCTTCTGAGTTTATAATATTTTTTATATTTATTTGGGGTATATATATACTGTCATAGATATTTTTTGAAGTAATTGGATATTCATTCATATTTTCAATCACATCCTGATTATTATTATTATTATTAATATTATTATTAATATTAATATTATTGTTCAGTACGGATAATTTGTTTTTGTTAGATTTATTAGGCATATTGTTCATAATATTATTATGCTGATGATCATAATTGTTTAAAGACATATTTTTTAATGCATCATACTGTCCATTTATAATATGCTCACTATTTGTTATATGATCCCCACTGGTATTAGGCTCACCCTTTATATTCGGATACCCATTTTTAATAGTCTCTCTAATATGTGTACCTTTTTTTTGCATATATGATGGCATTAAAATATTATTTTTTGGCAAATGACTTTTATTTGTATGTAAAATAGCTTTATTGTTCTCAGTAATATTACAAAATAATTTTAATGTGTGATCATTATAATTTAATATATTATTTGTATGATGATTGGTACTATATATCTTAGTTTTTCTTTCTTTTTCATCACTACAAATAATGATTGGATTGTTTTCTTCTTTATTATAATAATAATTATTTAAGAAAAATGGATCATTCAAATTTTTTGTTTTTCTCATATGAGGAATATTTGTTATATTTTTTGAACTTTTTATTGGGTCGTATTCCTTAATTAGTCTTCCAAATTTTTTGGTTTTATTAATAAAAGAATTATGTTTAATTACACAATTTGCTTTCTCAGTACAACTTATGGATTTTTTTTTAATATTATTATTTATATATTTTGTGGTATCATTACTTATTTTTTTTTTTTTTATAATGGATTTTCTTTCTTTATTACGTATCCATATAATATTCTTATCACCTTTCTTATTTTGTGCACATAAAAAATTATTATTCTTTTTTTTTATATTATTATTATTATTAGTATTATTATTATTTATCGTAATATTATTTTTATTTATATTAGGAGGAAAGTCCCTATTATAAATACATATATCATTTACCTTATTATTCTCATCATTATTATTCAATTTAACTTTATTACAAATTGGTCTATGCATTTTTTTTTTAAATAAATTATTAAACTCATTTGTACTCATATGTATACATACATATACATATATTATATATGTGCATAAGCATTTTTGCTTAATAACAATTTAACTGGAGCTATATACATACATATATATATATATATATATATTTATACTTGTGCGTATTTAATATTGTGTTTTTTTTTTTTTTTTTTACATGCACATTTGAATATATATATGTAAATATATATATTTAATATATATTAAAAAATACTATAGTACCCAAAATAAGCTGTCCTTGGAAAATTAACACAAAAAAAAAAAAATAAAATAAAAAATAAAAAAAATATAAGTTAAACGAAAAAAATTATAAATATAAAATATATATATTTTTATATTTTTACAAAAAAAAAAAAAAAAAAATATATAAGCAAAATATGTTCATATTATTCTTTAAATGTATTAACTATGATACAAATATATACAATATAAAGTAAAAAGGATTAACTTAAAGAAAAAAAAGAAAAAAAAACTTTTTATAAAAAAATAAATATATGATTTCAAGAAACAAGAAGAGAAAAGAAAAAAAAAAAAAAATTGCGTCCTACACATATTTTACATATATATATATATATATATATATATATATTTTTCAATATATAATATCATATTTCTTTATGTCAAAAAATCAAAGTTTCCAAATTTATTCATCCTATATAAAAACAAATATAGAAAAAAGGAATTCCACTTAAATATATATATTTATAATTATTGAAACATTTATATATTAACAATACATAATTAATAATATTAAAAATAATAAATAAGATGAAAATATATAAACAAATCTTTAAAAGAAAATAAATAGGAGAAGATACATATTAATATAATTCTTAATAAGGATTTTAAAAAAAGTAAAAAAAATAAAAAATATATATATATGTGTATTTATGTATATGTAATGACTTAGAGTTTTTTACCTTCTACATATGTATCATATATATATATAATATATATTTATATATTTATATAATTATATCTCATATAACCTTTCGATTATTCTAGACAGGTATTTCATACCTTAAAATATATATATATATAAAATATATGTAAAGATTCATATTTATATATTTAAAAAAAAAAAATTCTTCCCACTTTTTTGGAGAAAAGAAAATAAAAATATAAATATGCCTTATGCATCATCGTATCTCTATATTGACAAATATAAAGCATAAATTCAAAAATAAAATAAAAAAATATATACATGTTATTATTTATATGAATATATTAAAAAATGTTTTATTTAAACATAATGTATTTCTACTTTGCGTAGAAATGTGTGCACTGGTATTTATAATAATTATTTTTATTTTATTTTTTATTATTTTATTTTTTTTTTTTTTTATATGTGCAATTTATAATAAATGTATATACTATTATTTATAGACTTTCTATTCTTACATATTTATTGAGAAAAAGAAAAAAAAAAAAAAAAAATCTCATATTTCTTGTGTCTATATATATATATATACTATACATTTTAACATATTTTGGTTTATATTAACAATTTATTTTTGTTAAAAAGAAATAATTATATAGTTCAAGGAAAAAGAATTTAAAAAGAAAAAAAATAATCGATAATGTATAATTGCAAGAATAAATTTATATATCTTTTTTATATTTCATAAAAACATGATGACTGTCTGGTAAAAATAAGAAATAATGTATTTCATCAAATTTATAAACATATTCATATATATATATATATATATATATGGGATAATAATTTTATCTTATATATAACAAATTTATATATTATTATATCATTACAAGTAGGATATTTATCATACATATTATATTTTTAGATATTTTTTTCAACATTAATTACATCCTCAATACGTAGGAATACAATAATTATATTTCTAACAATTTTAACAAAAAAAAAAAAAAAAAAAAATCAAAATAAATTTTATATTTATATTAATTACTAAAAAAGAAAAAAAAAAGAAAAATTTATGATAAGTCTACTACATATGAATAACATATGTACAATTTAAATACATATATTTTTTTATTACATGTAAATAAATTAAAAGAATAATAAAATTAGGGTTGTCTCAAATAAATAAGTACTTCTATTTCAACTATAAGTATTTATATTAAATTTGGGTATTTCCCAGCTATCCTCAACACACATCTAAAAAAAAATAAAGAAATATATATATATATATATATATATATATATATATATATATATATATATAATATTAAATTAAGAACATAATCTTGCTATATTTTCTATTTGGGCTCCTTACTAATACTTTCTTGTTATATAAATTTCTATTATTAATAAATATTCGCGCTGCTTCTGGATTAGCAGGGGAAGATGTATTTGGGTCATTTAACAAAGATTGAATTGATGTAAGTATAGACGTAATATCATATATAGGACTCCATTGGTTTTGTAAAATATCTAAACATATATTTCCATCTGTATATATATTAGGATGATATATTTTAGATAGAAATTTTAATTTTGGAGGTGATACGGGATATTCTTCAGAAAAATGAATTATCAAATGAAATATTCCACACTCCCATATAGTATCATCTGGTCCTCTTATAATTGCATGACAATACATAATATTATCAGCAAATGGTGAAGCTTCAAAACTTTTATTTTTTTCTTTGTTTATTTTATTCAAATCTTGAATGATTCTTCTTCTTGCAAATGTTGACATGATGTATTTTTTTTATATTAATTTATTTCATAAAAAATAAAGAAAATAATAAGAAAACATAAGTCAACAATTTTTCTTTTTTCATCAATATGTTTCCTCTGTTGTATATTTTAATTATATACATATCATTTTTGAAACGTTGTTGTGTTCCTTTACAAAATAATAAAAAAAAAATATATATATGTATATATTTTCTTCTTAGGATTATTTTAAATATTTATAAATTTATATATATATATTATTTTACATATAATTCTTATAATTTTACCAAATTTTTATATTTTATTTTTTTCTGTTCATCACAATTTTGTTTTAATACTTATATATATTTCATACACTCATAAATATATTTTAAATCTTATATTTATTTTATATTTGAAATCGGACCCTTCTTCGTTTATGTTCATTATAAAAAATATTCATTACTTCCCAGATATTTTATTTAACTGCTATTATATTACTGTTCATATATTATTATATGCCTATTTGAGGATTTTAAAAGAAGGAATCTTTTTTTTTTTTTTTCTTAACATATATTTTTGTACATGAATGCATATATTATATATATATTATATATATATATATAAATATATAAATACAATTTCTATATAATTATAAATATAATTGGAGGGAAGAAGAAGAAAAAAAAAAAAAATTACATTTATATTTAAATATATACTTAATTTTTTCATTGAAGAAAAACAAATAGTTATATTTTGCTGATAATTATTTTAAACATTGACGAAAAAAAAGAAAAAAGAAAAACATCACGATTCAAAATGTATAACGTTGAAGAGAAAAATATATCAATAAATAGAGAAATATAAAAAAAAAAAAAAATATATAAATAATACTATATATATATATATATATATATATATATAACGTAATAATGACACTTAATATACATATATAACATTATATATATATAGATGAAATGTCAGATTTTCTACAAGTGTCTCTTTGTTGTAGTTATATTTTTGAATGAATATAATGCAATTATGCTTAGTACCAGAAGAAATAACCATAATACAATAAAATACATATTTAATGATAAACTCAATTTCAGTGAAAAAGAAAAAAAAAGTTATACATTTCCTCCATATATGAATGTTATAAAAAATAAAAGGAAAAAAACACAGTCATGTATTTTTTCGTCTCCTTTAAAAATAAATTATAATAACGTTATTGATAAATCAAGAAGAAGCATATCTTCATCTTTTCATAATATATATAATAATATAAATCAAATTGATACAAATATAAATAATATTAATAAAAAGAAATTCTCTGATCCGTTGCACTTTTTTATACATTCATTTATATCCCAACGAATAAATAATAATAATAATAAATATAATAAATATATTTTATATACTAATAATAAGCATCATTTTTCGCCTCATTATTGTAAGAAGAAGAATTATTTTGTTACCCAGCTTAACGCAGAAAACACGAATTATATTAAAGAAGTTGCAACCAACCTTAAAACGACTAGCCAAAGTAACATAGATAATAATTTAATATTGAACGAGAAAAAAATGGAAATAAATATTATACCAAATAAAGAAGAAGAAGAAGAAGAAGAAGAAATAAAAAAGGGGGAGCAACATTCCAAAATATTACATAACAACAACATTTATGATGTAAAGGAAAATAATAAAAGTACAGAATTAAAAGAACAACAGAATGATATAAAAAATATGAATAATGTTTCATTAATGAAAACAAAAAATAATGATAGCAATACAATATATTATGATTCTCATAAGAATGCAAATATTCTTACTCTTGAAGAGTTAATAAAGACAAAAAAAGTATCAAATATTTTTATTATAAATAACACAGAAAATGAAGAATTAAATATTGAATTATATTTTGATCACAAAGAATTAAAGCTTTTAAGAAAAAAAGAGGAAACACTCAATTCTTTGAAAAATAGATTGACATTAAATTTATTAAAATTAGAAAAAAAAAAACTAAAAAGAAAAAGACAACATGGTGAAGTTAAAGAGCAAAATGGAAAGGATAAAATGATATTAATAAAGGAAGAAAAATCTGAAGAATTAATAAATAATATAAAAGATAATATTAATGAAAATATATGTACACTACCTACAAAAGAGGAAGAAAAAACTTCAATTTATTTTCTTGATATTGATAATAATATTATTGATGAAAATAATATATTATCAAATATTATGGATAAACTAAAATATGTAGTTATAAATGGAATGAAAATAGAAATATTCAAAAACTTGTATGAATTAAAACAAATATATATATCTATGGATGTATTTGATAATCATCCTATTATACCTTGTAATATGCCTATGAATAATTTAAATAAATATATATATTACTGGATTGATTCAAATGACAAAAATGTAATTAAATCATTGGATCTCTTTTATGTACCAAATAAAGAAGATGTTAATAAAAAACTTCAACTCGTTATATATGATAAGGAAAATCCTTTCCATTTTTATGTTACAGATGATGTATATGTTAATGAAAATAGGTTTAAAAACGAAATGATGATAAAGAACAATAGATATTCTGATTTTAATAATGATGATAGAAAAAATAATAGTTGTGAAAAAAATATTATACGTATATTATCATATAATATTTTAGCACCTATATATACAAATACTAAATATGCATTAGAACATATGTTTAAAAATATAGACCCATGTTATTTAAAAACGAATTATAGATCCCATCTTTTAATACATGATATTAATAATTATTATGATATTATAAGTTTACAAGAAGTAAGTGAATATTTACATAATAATTTATTTTGTACCTTTTTAAATGAAAATTATTTTTCTAATTATAAGCCAAAAAATAATTATGGAAATGATGGATGTTCCTTATTTGTAAATAAAAAAAAATTTTCATTAATTGAATATAAAAATTATGAATTTAATCAAGTTAT
>NC_031483.1:657008-664508 GCF_001602025.1 Plasmodium gaboni | reverse complement strand
AGTAAAATAAATAAAAGTAATAAAAAAAAATATATAATAAATAAAAATAATAATAAATAAAATATTTTTTTTGATGAAACTATTTCCATATAAAGATATATATATATATATATATATATATATATATATAATATAATCAAAATATTAGTCATATAATTTAACACATTTACTTTTTCCCCCTGAACATATATACCTTTTAAACATTATTTTTTTTATTTTTTATTTTATTTTTTTTTTTTATGATTTTCTTTTGTGCTTTATATTTCCAGTTTCATCTTTAAGTAAGGGCATTTTAATTTTATAGATAGCTTTCTGTACCAATCCCCAAAAGGCTTCTTTCGCCTCTACTGCAAAAGCAAATCCTTTATGATTAAATTCATTTGAACTTTTTTGGTTATCAATATATGCTAATTTTTTTATTTCGTATTTTCTTAATCCTTCAAATTTCCCCAATTTTAATTGCTCTAGTACTATTTGTTCCATAGTCGGTTTTTTTATAAATTGATAAGTCATTAATATTAATAATGGTAATATAGATATGTATAAAGAAATTATTAATGAAGCATAATAGTTACCTGATGAATGTGCTTTTTCAAATGTACCATGTAATTCATCTGCTCCTACAATATCTAAAAAGAATTTAGTATTACTTATTATAAACCAAAAGAAAAATGTTGCTATCAATTCTACCCATAACACTACATGAGATATAAAAAACCATGTATTAGTCATTAGTACTACTACTATATTTACTGCTATTACATGATGAGTATAAAGAATTTGTGAAAACGTATTAAAATCTATATCTGCATGATGATTATCTTTTAAAGAAGATGAATATGCTTGTCCTGTTGAAAAATGTAACATTATAACCGTTTCAACGGTAGCTAGCCAAATTGCAAATAATAAATAAACAAATAAATAATGTGTACCATAAGTTCTATACTTTTCTGGTTTTGATCTTTTTCCAATCCATGATTTTATTTTTTCTGTATATCTTTGTATATATGGTATATATCGTATAGGGAAAAAAAAAAATTTATAAAATGATTTATAACAACTTTTTACTTTGTTAGTATAAAATTCCATTTTTCTATTAGAATAAAATGGCCATAAAGTTGATGGTGATGTTTCATATAATAAAGGATTATTTAAAAGGATATTATGTGGTAACTGCTTATCTAAAGCAACAAAAAATATTACAGGTAATGATGTGAAAGCTATATTAATAATTTGTTTTGTCCATGGATTCCATGCATCTATAGCACTATAACCTGTCCAAAATATTAATATCATTGAACATAAACAAAAACTAACATTACGAAATATACAAAAATATACTAAAAAAGAATTTCTTCTTAATGATTCTCTACCATGTACAAATAATAATTTTTTTAAATATTTAAATTCACTGATAGTAAAATCAGAAGAACGAGCAGCTTGTAAACCTTCCTTTCCTGCAATACCAACACCAACATTAGCCATTAAAATCATGCCAACATCATTTGCACCATCACCTATAGCTAATGATGTACCGCGAGGATTAAAAGCAGAATTTTCTTTAACTAATAATGATTTTTGTTTAGGTGTTACACGACAAGCAATTAATGTAGATGCACTTCTAGCTAATGTATAGAATTTGATTTTTAAAATTTTATCTTTCATTATAACATCTAATGCTTCACCTGTAATTGTTATAGAAAATTGTGAATAATGTACTTGTTCTTTTCCTTTCGTTTTATCCAATTCATTATTATGACAAAATGATTCACTAGATTCTAAAAAAGAGTTGAATACTTTATCTTGTCTAGCTAAACTTGGAAAAGAATTATTATTTTTCATATTAAACATATTTGATGATATAATACTCTTTTTTATAGAACCATGAAAATTAGATTTCATAAAATTTAATATTGTTTCAGATCTTAAATCTAAATTTAAATTTTCCCAATTTACACTATTCCACCATTTCGTACCATGATCTACATTTAAAAGATTTGCTGCATTTGTATTCTTCTCATGAATATTTATCTGTTCTAATAATAAAGCTGGGTCAGTTTCTGTAAATATAGCATTATATGTTTGTTTATTTAATATATTTATAGAATGTCCAATATTAATAGCTGTTTCTAATTTATCTCCTGTTAATACACATATTGTCATACCTGCATCTCTTAAATCTTGTATTACTTGAGGGACATCATCTTGCAACTTATCATCAATACCTGTACATCCAATAATAATTAAATTATTCTCAGCTTCTTCATAAAATTCTTGTAAATATTCTTCTTTATCTGTTTCTGATTTTTTTCTAGCATCTATATGATTTCGATACATATCAGTAAATTCATTTTCTGTCAAATGTTTATATCCTAAAACTAACGTTCTTAAACCTGATGTTGCAAATGCATGTAATTGATGCTCTACGTGATCTACAATATTTTCTTGATTTTTTGATGCTAATTTTAATACACTTGTATCAGCTCCTTTTACTAACATAAAGATTTCTTTTTTTTCATTTTTAACAATTAATGACATTCTTTTTCTTACATTATCAAATGCGAATACATCTAATATTTCAAATGATAAAATGGGTACAACTTTTTTAATAATTTTCTCTTCAGATTTAATTTCTTCTTTATATTGAATTTTATTAGAACCAAAGATATTTTTTATTGGTATAGACATATGAAAGTTATTCATATAATCATCTTTTGTATTACCTTTGTTTATATTCTCATTTATTTTAATACTCTCTTTTTTTTTCTCCTTTCCAAAACACCCAATTACATCAGGGAAATATGTATCAAATTCTTTTTCATAAATTTTTTTTTTTTCTAAAAATTTTTCGAATTTATTTTCACCTAATATAAACCTTTGAGCAAATGTAGATGATAATTCTATTTCTATAGTAGTTAAATTAGGTCTGTTTACAAACTCACATCCTAAATATAAAGATGTACTTATTAAAGCTAATTCATCTGGAGAACTTGCATCATATTGTGGTTGTGTTTGTGTAATGTATGTATAAACCATATCAGTTTCTTTATCATATATTTTTAATTTTTCATTATTGTTATTATCATCTTCATTATTATCCATTTCATCTATATCTACATTTCTTATCATAGCACTATGGCATAAGCTTAAAACTAATAATAAAAAATATATTTGATCTTGAACATCATGACGAATGCTATATATTTTATTAACAAATAATAATCTATTAAAAAAAACAAATTCATTTTCACCCCTAATAAAATCATCTTCAGTATAAGTACTATTTAGTAAGCTTTCATAATTAGCTAAGCTATTTTTATTATAAAATAGACTCTTTTTCTTTTTCATTTTTGTATTTATTGAAGTATTTGACCAATTTAAAGGATTCAAAAATGTATGGCTCCTTCTTGTCTTTTCTTTATTCAAATTATTATTTCTATAAAAATTTGTTTCATCATCGTTGTATGGTTTATTTTTTACATGGTTTTGGCGTTGATAATTATTAAGGTAATAATTATCATAATTGTCATAATGATGGTTATGAACATTATGTTCACCATGAATACCATTATCTTTATCACGATGAATAATATTATCTTTATCACGATAAATATCATTATCTTTATCACGATGAATATCATTATCTTTATCACGATCATCATCTTCATCGTCATTTTCATCATCATTATTATTGTTGTTGTCATCACTATCATTTGTACCATGATCATTTTTGTTCTCATCATTTAGGTGTCCATGTCCATTTTCTTCATTATCGTAATCTTCAAAAACAGGGTCCATAGGATCTTGACTACCCCAATGTCTGCTCTTTGCAATATTTTCCTTTATATTACTGAAATCATAAAAACCATATGTTCCCTTATTTCCCAAACCAATATTTTGTAGCTGCATAACATTTTGTGTTAAGGTTCCTGTTTTGTCCGAATATATATGAGTAACATTTCCCATTTCTTCTAATAATTGTCCAGCTTTACTTAATGCATGTCTACCAGTTTTTTCGCTATACATATCATTATCCCAATTTATTAAATATCCTTGTAATAATCTAACCACCTCCCATATTAATAATAAATCTACTGGTATAAAAGAACCAAATAATAGAATCATAGATCCTATAGTTATAAAAAATGTTTTTAAACTATCAGATGTTTGATCTAAATTTAAATACCACAAAGTATAGCCTTTTCTTCTCATCCATAATACACCTGCTATAGCTACTATTAAAGATATAAACACTTGACATATAATTAATACAATAACATGATTTCCATATACAAATTCTAATCTAGACCATTTTTGTCTTGATTTTGTTGATGCATTTTTCATTAACTTTGTACGATTTCCTGTATTAATTACTAAACCATAAATCCATTTTGTATTTACTAAAGATGTTCCTCTAAGTACTAAATTATCTATTGTTATTTGAACAAGTTTCTGATCTCTTTTATGTTCTTTAAAAAAAAAATTTTCTTTTTTTAGTTTTTGTTCTTCTTCATCATATGCTCCATTATGAATATTATCATCATCATTATTATTATTTTTATTATTATTATTATTATTACCAATTGATGATAGTGTGGAATTCCTTTTATTTAATTTCTCGTTCTCATTTTTGTTATTAAAAAATGACTTATTAAACGTTAACTTGCTGTACAAAGTTCTTCTTCTCCTTTCTGGTTTATTCTCACTAATAACATCATTATTAATATGTGTTATTTGGTCATTATTACTACTAGATGTGTCGTATACCTTTTTTTTATTATTTATAGTAAAAAAGGTTTTTTTTTTATCTACTGTTTCTTCTTTTTGCACCTGTTTCTTGATGTCATCCACGGAAAAACAATTATTATTATTATTATTATCAAAATTATTATCATCATTATTATCATGCCTACCATTTTGATGATGGTCGTCATATATATTATGATCATTCTTTGTCATGTCCGAAAAATTATGTTGTTCATTTGCATTATATAAAATATGTGGATCATTATTATCATATTTATTATTTTCATTAATAAAGATTCCTGTTCCTTTTTCATCGTGTTCATCTTTATTATCATCCATTTTATAATGAGTATTATAAAAATGAACAAGTTTTCCATTCTTCATATTTTTATATTGTAAAGGAGGTAATATCATATATCCTTTATAATCAAAAATATTATCATTAGGTCTTTCACTTATTAATTCTATTCTACAGAATCCTGCACTTTTATCATCACTAAAATATTTAGATATATCTGGTAAACAATATTTTTGTTTAACATTAGATTCACCATCTACATTTTTAGTTTCAATGTTTACAATTCCTTTTTTATTAGAACAATTTAATACAATCAAATCAGCAGGAAAATATTCATATGAGAAAATTTTTACAACATCACCATCTTTAACATCTGCCCATTTTTTTTCTTTTAATTCTCCTTGTTCAAAAACCATAGTTTTTTTACTATTTTCTTCATTATCAGATTTGTGCCTTTGCCAGTCTTCAAAAAATTCTTTAATCATTGCCACTACTATTATAAAAACTAAGGGTATTAAATAAGTTGGCATTCCTTTTGAGTCTGTTATTTCAGGTATTAATTGTAACATTGATATTGATAAAAAATATAAATTTCCTAATCTTAAAAATTGAAAAAATACAATCAAAGGCAAAAAGCTATATAATTTATATTTAGCTGTTCTTATTTCATTTTTATGTTTCTTCCCATATATTATATCTATATTCAAATCTTCCTCCTCGATCTTGTTTTGAGCATTCTTTATATAATATTCATGCTCATCTTTATTAAATTCAAAATTAGATATTAAATATATTTTATTCTCATTATGTTTTCCTTTGATAGTACAGGATATCCATTCTAATATTTTCATTATCAGCTGATAGTGGATTTATGTGCATTCATAAGTATCAAAAAAAAAAAAAAAAAAAAAATTAATAAATAAATAAATAATAATAATAATAATAAATTAAAATAAAAATTAAAACATATGTATATAATATATAATATATAATTTTTTTTTAATACATCTCGAGATTCTTATGTTTTGTTTTTTTCTTGTCCTTAAATGTTAAAACATATATATATATATATATATATATATGTATATATGTATGTATTTTCTTTTAAATTAATTATGCCCCAGTTTTTATTTATTATTATTTTTTTTTTTTTATAAAAGACAATTATTCATAAAAGTGTTCAAACATGATAAAATTATCTACACTCATATTAAAATGATAATAATATTTATGGTTAAATAACAAAATCAATAGGAGAGCTGTTAAAAAATAAAATAACAAATCAATATATATATATATATATTTATATATATATTTATACACACTTTATATTATTTATTTATGTTTTCAAAAATAAATTTTTTCAAGTCATATAAAAAGAGACCAAGAAGAAAAATATTTATATATGCACAGTTGTTATATATTAGAAAAATAAAATAATAAAATGATACATAAACAAAAATTTTACAAATAGACTTATAAAAGTTCAAGTCATAACCACAACATTTGGTAAATGAACGAGAAAAATAAAATATAAATTAATTAAAATAAAATATAATAAAATATAATAAAATAAAATATAAATATAATATGTACATTCAAATTATATATCATACATATATATATATATATATATATATATATATTTATTTATATTTATTTATTTTATAATATTGCACATATTTTTGATAAGTATTCAAATAATTTTTACATATTCATAAAAGTACATAATTATAAAAGGTACATTAAAATTTATAATTGTACATATTTTTATTATATGTACATTTTCTCATGTGTAAAAAAAAAAAAAAAAAAAAAAGAAAATCACGTGCTAGAAATATATAATAATATTTCCATCATTTCTTTACAATTATTTGGAAAATAAAAGAGGACTAATATATTTCCTCAATATTTTATAATAATAATCAAAATATATATATATATATACCTAATATTATTATATGAATATGTATAAAACATATAAATAGTTATACAAAAAAAAAGGGAAAAAAAAAAAAAAAAATACAATATGTGTATATAACAAATATATTTATTATATATATGTATATATAATATATATATTATATATTTGAGAACTAGGAAAATTAGAAGGATATTTCTAATAGTAAAAAAAAATATTTATATATATATAATATTATGTATTATGCATATTAAAATATTGTATATATAAATATATATATAATATATATATTATTATATATATATATATATATATATATATTTTTTTTTATACTTTTTACCTATTATTTTCATATAGGCACATATACAATAAATATATGAAAAAAAAAAAAAAAAAAAAAAAAAAAAAAAATATATATATATAATATATATATATATATAATAATATAATATATCACGATGAAAAAAATAAAAATTATAAGAAATATTCAAAAAAAAAAAAAAAAAAAATTTATTAATATTTTTTTATAATATAA
>NC_031483.1:651053-656708 GCF_001602025.1 Plasmodium gaboni | reverse complement strand
AAAAAAAAAAAAAACTTTTACACTTGTTCTAATTATTAAACAGAAATTATAAAACAATTATATATAATTCCTTTTTCCAAATGAATGTATAAAATGACTAAATAAAAAAATAAATGAACATTTATGTTATTTATATTAGTATATATATATATTTATAATATTATTATATATTGTCGATTTCAAACCAAAATTGTTCGTATAATAATAAAAAGATAAATATATAACTTTTTAAAAAATTTATAAATAATTATATTAAATATTTAAGATTAAGGATTATATAAAATACAACATAAATAAAAAATATATATATATATAATATTCATTTTAATAATATCCTTGAGAGTAAAAATGCTCAATCTATATTAAAAAAAAAATGAAAGAATAGATAATTTTAAAAATAAGTTTGAAGATAAATATCATAATATTAATAACATTATTTGTTTTATATATATGTATACATAAATATTATAAATATATTTTGTTAATAATTATTTTAAAATTACAAATGCAAAAATTTATATCAGTCATATTCTTTTTTATAATATATCTTTCTTTACATTTGATCTATACAAAGAAAAATGGTACCTCTATAAAAAGATAAAATAATAAATATAATGTACATATTATATATATATATATATATATATTATGGTCAATTGAAATATGTTAAAATGCTGTGTTGAAAATGTTTGTAATATTTTTAAGTTATTATATTATGACCATGGTATAATATATATAAATATAAATATATATATATATATATATATATATATTCTCCCTTTCAGATAATATAGACGATATAATAATTGTGGACGATTCTAATGATTTAAATTACAACAATGATTTCTTAAATAAAGCGAAGAGTGGTGATGGTAAGTAAAAATAAAAAATAATAATAAGGATGCATAGTATACATATTACTATTTTATAATTACATAACATTTTTTATATTTACAACAGTATTTTGGATTTTTATAATATTTATTTTGTTTGACAATTATTTTTAGACTCAGGTGGAAATAACTATAACTTAGGGTTTAACGATAATGTGTATTCTTGGATGGGAGAAAATGAGAAATTATTTTATATAAAGATTTGTGTTTTTTTTGTTATTTTAATTATTGTTATACTTAATGGAATAATAGGAAGAAAGACGAATAAAATGATTGCTCTTTATTGGCTTAGATCATGTAAAGAAATTTTTATAGAAAATTTTGCAAAGGTAGGAAATGATAAATCTTTTCTTTTAGAAAAATCTTATGACAATTATGAATTTTATTGTACTGGTAGAAAAAATTGTAATTATTATTTTGTCAATTTATATTTGAAAAGAAGACAATGTTTATGGAGATATTATATATTTAATTATTTTATTAATGAAAATGATACTATGCTTATTGTTATAAATTTTGAAAGACTGGATAAAAATGTTTTATGTGTTTATAAAAAAAGTCAAAAAAAACAAATTGAAAGAAAATTCCCAAACTTATATAAGTACACTAAACTAATTAAAAAAAAAGAATTAAAGGAAATGTATGAAATTAAAGGAGACTCATCAGAAGTTACAGATTTAGTCCTTAGCGGAAAAATTCTTAACTTTTTTAATACCTATGATAAATATATTAATTATATGTGTATTACAGATATACCTCTTCATGAATATGATGAAAAATCTTATGATCATAATAAAAAAAAAAATGATGATAATAATAAAAAAAATGATGACAATAATAAAAATATTGATGAAAATAATAAAAAAAAAGAGGATATTGTTAAAACAGAAAAACAAAAATATTGCTATCTAAATTTAATTATTCCAAAAGATGTTGAAGAATTAAAAAAATTAATTAATTTTTCTATCTATATGATAGATGCTTGCTCTTCCATCGAACTACCAGAAAAAGTTAGAGATAATGTAAAAAAATTAAGATATATCATTGAAAAAGATGATATCAAAAGAAAACAAGAATTGAGGGAATTGCAAGAAAAAAAAAAAGCAAAAAAAATTCAAGAAGAAAAAGAAAAAGTTGAGAAAATGTCTGCTGAACAACAAAGAAAATATGAAGAAAAAAAACAAAAAAAAAGTTTAAGAAAAATGAAAAAAATTAAAATTATTAAAATGTAATTCTTTTGTTAAACCAAACACAAATATATATATATATATATATTATATATATATATTTTATATATTTCTTAATTTTTTAATATTTGATCATTCCCTTTTTATGTCCAACTTTTGTATCAATTAATTTTTTTTTTAATATAATTTACTTAATTAATATATTTTTTTTAATATTTTTATATCCAAAAAAAATAATAATTATTATTTTATATTATCAATTAATATGCTATTCATAAATTTCATAGGATTGTATTACTATGCAACATTGTATTATATATATCTTTTGTTTTTTTTTTTTTTTCAAGTTGAATATATATAATATATATATTTTTTTGAAAGTCACGAAATAAAATTAAAAAAAAAAAAAAGAATCACAAAAAAATTATAAAACTATAAAATTATAAAAATATAATAACCTTTTATTAATATTTTTAAATAAAATTAAGATTCTTTTAAAAACATTAACAAAAATTAAAAATTAAAAAAAAAATCTTATACACAGGGAATATGTTAATGATCTACATATCTTATAATATCGATAAAATCTTCATTTAATGAAGCCTTTCCAATTAAGAAGCCATCCACATTAGTATTATCTACATAAATCTGAGAATTAAAAAATAATAACATATATATATATGTGTGTTATAATAATAAAACATATATATGTATTGTTACTTTCATATTAGACTTGGTTATAGATCCTCCGTAAACTATCATCATTTCTTCACTTGTTGACTTGTCGATTTCTTTTGCTATATCCCTTTTTAATTCTTAGCAAAAAAAAAAAAAAAAATAATAATACATATATATATATATATATATATATATATATATTTATTTATTTATCGTCCTAATATGTTAACATAGCACATACGAACAGTTGATATCATTCCATCATATGAAAATAATTTTATAAGTTCAAAAAATACATAATTTTCTTCTTTTTTTACCATAATAATATTTATTTAAAACATCATAGGATACTGGTTTTCCTGTACCTATAGCAAACCTTGGCTCAAAGGCTATGATTATATTTTTCATATCATCCTTTGAAATTTTAGTTTTGATAAGCTGGGTAAAACAAAATATGAAAAATTTTATAACATATGAAATATAAAAAAAAATGTAAAAATATAATATAATATATATGTCTAATATTTATATTTACTCGTAAGAGCTCCTTCATTTTGTATGAAGATGTAGAATTATCCGAATTTTTATAGTCATCACCAATACATAGTATAACTTTTAATTTAGAATTAATAGCATTATATACTTTCAAGACTATCTGTTCAATGGTTTCTCCATTCTTATAAAAACCTTGTCTTCTTTCACTATGTCCTATTAAAGTATATTTAATACTAAAGTCATAAATTAATTTTGCAGTTGTTTCTCCTGTAAATGGTCCGAAATCATTAACTAAACTTACATCTTGAGAACATGCATATATCTTAGAATTATTTTCTTGTATCTTTCGTAAAAGATATGGTATATATAATAAATTAAGAGATAGTATTACGTCGATATAATTAGAATATTTAATTCTTGTCAATGTATCTATTAATTTATATGCTTCCTCTTTTGATAAATAGCATTTCCAGTTAGCTATTAAAATTTTTTTTTTTTTTTTTATCTTTTTTTGTTCATCGTGGGTAAATATATTTTCCATATAATCATTTTCATTTTCTACGGAATATGTTTTTATAAAATTTTCATCACTCGAATTATTCCGTTCGAATTTTTTTAGGATGTTGCATGTATCTCTTGAAAATTTTTTACTTTTATTTTTTAATATATAATTAGAAGAGATTAATATATAACATTCCTTTCCTTTTTTTCGAAAGGAAGAATATTTAGTTAGACAATTGGTTGATTTTTGGAATACGGTATATAGAGAATAAAAAGATAATAACACAATCGTTTTTAACATATTAAAAGAGAAAAAAAATAATTAATAATAAATAAATAAATAAAATAATACTTCCATATATATATATATATATATATATATATATATATATATATATATTATTGTTTTTTTTTTTTTTTTTTTATATATGAATCTATAATTTTATGTCATGATGAAGAAATATCACCATACTGTAATATATATATAAAAAATTATAATATATACACACATATATAAATTAAATCCAATAATATTATACACTAAATAAAACATATCTCTTAAATAAAGTCATAAAATAAATTTTCAGATTAAACAACATTGAGAAATATAAAATAAGTATCATTATATTTGAATCAATAAATTTTAAATTAATATAAATATCCTTAGAAGGGATTAAAAAAAGGAGAAAACAAAAAGGAACTCTTGTAGATTTTCTATTAAAAATATATTTCCTTAATACCCACCTACAAATTATATATAATATAATTATTATAAAAAAAAAGTATAAGGAAAATAATAATATGCCTACTGAATGAATTACAAAAAATTGCACATGCGAATAGTTTGAAGATTCCATAACAGGAATATTCAAAAAAAAAAAGATATAAAACTAAGGTGCACGCATATCAAACCAATATGAGAATATATATATATATATATATATACATATGTATATCTATTTTTTGCTACATTTCTATGTGAATAATAATTTATGTGTTATATTATTAGAATTTTAATTACAAAAACAAAAAAAGGAAAAAAAAAGGTTTATTCATTTAAATTCGCACATATATGAACTAATACCTTAAAAAATAAATTAAAAAAACTAAATAAAATTATCAATGTAGAATAAACAAAATATATGTATATATACATATGTATATCTATTTTTTGCTACATTTCTATTTGAATAATAATTTATGTATTATATTATTAGCATTTAATTAGAAAAACAAAAAAAGGAAAAAAAAAGGTTTATTCATTTAAATTCTCACATATATGAACTAATACCTTAAAAAATAAATTAAAAAAACTAAATAAAATTATCAATGTAGAATAAACAAAATATATGTATATATATATATATATATATATAATAATTCATTACATATAAATATGGAGAAAAAAAAAAAAAAGTAAAAATTAATTAATTATTTTAAAAATAAATCATTTAGATACTAAAATAATGTCTCATATATATTTAAACCTATAGTGTAAACATATTTAATTATTTTATTTATTTTTTTTTTATCTTATCTGTTTAAAATTCAAAATCACGTGTAAACTCCTCCGAACAGTCTTTACACTTCAAAGTTATGGTTGCATAAAATTTGTTATGTTCATGTGTTAACTCAGTGGGTATGTTCATATCTTTATTATTTATCTTTTTTAGTTCTGATGGTAATCTTACTTTATCATTTAATGTTGTAAAAACTTCGAATTCATAATCATTCATAGTAGTATCAACAGAATTACATCTTAAATCATAAGCATTGTGTGAAGAAACCTGAGTTCTTAATGACAATCTTTTTGCTTTCTTATCATTTTTGCCATATCCTCCTTTCTCCTTAATATACAAACTTTTATATAATTTTGTTAACCCTTCTTGATCGTAACCCAT
>NC_031483.1:628941-648941 GCF_001602025.1 Plasmodium gaboni | reverse complement strand
TATACAAATAAACCATAATACATATATGTAAAAATAATGATTACTTGGAGGGAATATTTTTTCGAGATCCGTCTGCCAATATATAAAATATAGAACATTCGCCTTCATTTTGGTTATTATAACATTATGTAGTGTTAATATTATATTATATCATTTTATATAATATTTTATATATTTCACTTTTTTATATAATGAATTATTACCACCAAACGAAGATTATTATACAAGTACTGGGCGCAGGGCAAACCGTGGGGAGGTCTTGTGTTATCGTCGAGCTAGAAAATAGAAAAGTCATGTTTGACTGTGGTTGCCATTTGGGTTATAAGGATGAAAGAAAATATCCGAATTTTAATTTATTGATAAGGGGCCCAGATAAAATTGATCAGTGTCAAAAAGAAGATTATATAGATGATGAAAATGAAGATAATGTAGATGATGAAAATGAAGATAATATAAACGAGGAAAATATAAATAATATAAATGATGAATATATAAATAAAATAAATGATGAAATTGTAAATAATATAAATGATGAGAATGTAAATAATATAAATGATGAAAATGTAAATAATATAAATGATGAACATATAAATGATAAATATAAATATAAAGATAAAGATAGTTCGGGTCCTAAAAAAAATAATAGGGATATTGAAAAAGTTGAAGAAAATGTAGATGAACCAAACTTTTATGATAATTCCAATACAGAAGTAAATATAAGTATAGTAAATAGTAGTATAACAGATAAAGAGAACTTAATAAATAATTTAAAAAGAATAAATGAAATAATTGATTGTGTGATTATAAGTCATTTTCATATGGATCATATAGGTGCATTACCATTTTTTACAGAAATATTAAAATATCGAGGAATAATACTTATGAGTTATCCTACTAAAGCTTTAAGTCCGATCTTATTATTAGATAGTTGTCGTGTAACTGATATGAAATGGGAGAAAAAAAATTTTGAAAGACAAATAAAAATGTTGAATGAAAAATCGGATGAATTATTAAATTACAATATTAATTGTATAAAAAAAGATCCATGGAATATAAATGAAGATAATATATATAATTGTATTGATAAAGTAATTGGATTACAGATAAATGAAACATTTGAATTAGGTGATATGTCAATAACTCCATATTATGCAGGACATGTATTAGGAGCATGTATATTTAAAATTCAAGTAAGAAATTTTAGTGTGATATATACAGGTGATTATAATACTATACCAGATAAACATTTAGGTAGTGCTAATATACCATCATTAAATCCTGAAATATTTATATCTGAATCAACATATGCAACTTATGTAAGACCAACTAGAAAAGCATCAGAATTAGAATTATGTAATCTAGTTCATGAATGTGTACATAAAGGAGGAAAAGTTCTTATTCCTGTTTTTGCTATAGGAAGAGCACAAGAATTATCTATTTTATTAGATGATTATTGGAAGAAAATGAAAATAAATTATCCTATATATTTTGGTTGTGGATTAACAGAAAATGCAAATAAATATTATAAAATATACTCTTCATGGATTAATAGTAGTTGTATGTCCAATGAAAAAGAAAATCTGTTTGATTTTGTAAATATATCTCCATTTTTAAATAATTATTTAAATGAAAAAAGACCTATGGTTTTATTTGCAACACCTGGAATGTTACATACCGGACTTTCTCTTAAAGCATTTAAAGCATGGGCAGGAAATCCACAAAATCTAATTGTTTTACCAGGTTATTGTGTACAAGGTACTGTTGGTCATAAATTAATTATGGGAGAAAAACAAATATCTTTAGATGGAACTACATATATTAAAGTCTTATGTAAAATTATTTATTTATCATTTTCTGCACATGCTGATTCTAATGGTATACAACAACTTATTAAACATGTCTCTCCAAAAAATGTTATATTTGTTCATGGTGAAAAAAACGGTATGCAAAAACTAGCAAAATATATTTCAAATAAACACATGATTAATTCTATGTGCCCATCTTTAGGACAACACTGTCATTTTGATTTTATAAAACATAATATTAATTATATATATATGCATAAAAATATACATAAACAAATATTACAACTTAAAAAAAAAATCATGAAATATAAACACAATAATACACACATAAACACTACGGACACACAAGAAACAGCTCTTTATGTTAATGAAAATAAGAAAAAAAAAAAAAAAAAAAGAAAAAAAGAATATACATATGTAAACAAAAAAATTAATGTTCCATTTAATGCATATATGTTTTATATACCACTAACTCATAAACCTTATATATTCCTTTTTTCAAAAAAAACTTTAATACAATATTTAAAAAGAAAACATATACCAATCATAATTGAACATAAAGAAGAAATAATTAATTCAGATCATTTATTTATATATAAAAATGAAAAAATAAGCAATTATCATAAAACACATAATAAATTAAACAAAATTCTTAAAAACGATAAACAGAAAAATTCTAATCCTATCAATGAACACAAAATTAAAGTTCGTAATAAAATAATTCAAAAAAAAATAAATATACAAACAAAATATGAAAATTTTGAAAATTATAAAAATAAATGTTTTAATAAATATTTCAATCATTCATATGTGCCACTAAAGGATGATAATATATCAAATAATCTACCTAAACAACAACGGTCAAATGTAATCGATCATCCATATACAGATGAACAGTTTATAGGAGAAAACCAAAATGAACATATCATAACTAATATGAATGATTTAATAAATAAAAATAATTCAAATTGTTATCACACTAATCAAAATATAGATTCTTTATCTAACATAACAATTCAATCTCCAAAAAGTGACGATGATGATATTAGCCCCATTAGTAATAATGACAATGAAGAAAGTGATATGTCACAAAAAAAAAAAGAACCTTTAATAAAAAACAATACCATTAATAGTGATGACAAATCTAAGAACCAAAATATAAACGAACATCAAATAAATAATAATAATGATAATAATACCTATGAACAAAATATACTTGAGAATGATAGCTCATCCAATGATGAACAAAAACCTTTTAATTTTGTTCATAAAAAAGATAAAGTTAATCTACCATTACTTAATCTAAGATTTAAAGAAATTATTACCATTGCTTATCAAACTTTTTATAATTTTGTTCTTACATTTTTTCAAGAAATTGTTAATACAGAAAATAAAGATAAAATAGATTTTCTAGGTAAAAGAGTTCTAATTAAAAATGTTAAATATAACGATAATTATTTTTTTTATTTATCCTTCCATTCTTTAAGAGCTATACATGATGGACAAAATAAGTTGATCATGCAGTGGTCCTATGTTGATGACTACCCAAATTCAGTTATTCACAAATTTATACAATGTATACATAAATATAATCAAATGGAATAATACAAATAATTATAATATATATATATATATATATGTATACTTGTTCATTTGAAGTTTTTTTCTTTTTTCTGTAATTTTTTTTTTTTTTTTTATGTTATACCTTATAAATTGTTAAACAATTCTTAAGACAAATGATAAAATAAATAGACAAATAATAAAAATAGAAATAAAAGGAAAAAAAAAAAAAAAAATGAGAAAATATATACACATATATATATATTTTTACTTATGTACCACTTTAGGTGGACGGTTTGAGTATAGACAAAATAGATAACGATTTTATGATAGGGATGTGCAATTCCGTTTTTTCATTTTCTAGATATGTACATAATTGTTTACTAATAGAAGAACACAATGCTTCTAATTTTGTTGATATAATTAATGTATGTATAAAATACATCTCTTCTATTTCTTGTTCCTTTATATCTGATATATTATCTTCATTTATTATTTCATTGTTTACTTTATTAATACCACATTTTAATGTATGCTTATATAATTTTTTACAATTAATCGTTAATGATACAAACTTTATTACAGTTAATGCACACATTAAAGATGCTTCAAAAAAATCTGCTACATTGACCTTTTGAATTTCTCTTGTTGAAAATAAGTCACTAATCTCTTGTGGATTTTCTCTTAAAAATTTTAACATCTCTATCCAATATAATAAATTTTCTTTGGTTTTAAAAGTTTGTACATTTCTAAAATGATCAACAAAATTATATCTCTTATTCAATAGTTGGATTTTTTTTAATTTCCTTTTAATAAATTCTTTATCTGGATAGTTGTTTGTTATATCCTCTTTATTCTTATCTTCAATATATTTATCCGTTATAATAATATTTTTTCTTTTATTTTCATCATCATCTTCGTATATTTTATCGTCATATTCTTCCTCCTCTTCACTGCTTGAAATAAATATGTTATAATTTTCATTGTTAATTTGTATAGAAGATACAAAAGGATGATATAACATATCATAAGTGTTGTTATCACGTACGTTATATATATTATTGCTATAATATATATCTCCATCATATTCATTCGTATGACCATCAAAATGATCTCTTTTATGAACATCAATATTACCATTCATATATTCATTCTTTTCCCTCTCTAACCATTTTGATGAAGACATATCCTTGTCACTCCTTTTTTGCTCTGCCAAAATCTTATCAAAATGAATAGAATTAACAATTTTATTTTTTTTTACACACATTTTATCATAGTTCATATGATTCTTCTTCATATAATTATTATCATGCACATACTTTCCATTAGTAAGTGACATCTGGTCTTCATCCATATCACTATTAGAAATGTTTTCAGAGATATTAGAAGATTCACTTAGTGTTCTTATTGTACATGCCTCTTCTTTTACTGAACAATCCTTATCGCTCTTAAACGTTTCTTCTATATATTCTTCATTAACCTTATTTTGTTTAACCTTCAAGTAATTTCCATGATATTCCTTTTTATTTCCATAATCAACATCTGTTACATTATTAATCTCATTTTTCTTGATCTTAATATTATCAACATTTGAGAAAAAATTATCATATGAATAATTCAATGTTTCAGATAAGGTATTGAATATAGAGTCAGTTAATGTAGCTGTAAAACTTCTAGTAATATTATTATTAGAGATAATATTATAATCACTTTTTACATTACTCTTATCTGTATAACTCCTTTTTATATTACTCTTATCTGTATAACTCCTTTTTATATTACTCTTATTTGTATTGTTCCTTTTTATATTACTCTTTTCTATATTACCTTTTCTTATATTATTATTCTTATTTATATTTTTTATCTCCTCACATGATATATCCTTCCTTTTTAAATCTCCAAATAAAACATGCTCTGCTCGAGATTTAGTATTTTTCATCTCATATTCATTTATCATTTTTATGACCTCTTCACGAACTTGTACATTTTTAACATTCCATAATTTTTTGTCAAAATAAATCCTACTATGTAATAATATTATATATGCTCTATATAAATTATTTATATTTTTTAAATCTAACTTTAGGTATTTAAAGAAAATGTTATATAATTCGTCATTTTTTATAGACTCATATTTTAAACGGTTTTTTCTTTGTTTAAAGTCCATGTCATTATTATACAAATATTTTGTCAATTCAACAAACAATAATTTTAAACCATTGCAATTATTATTAATATTATTGTAACATTCTTTTGTATCTACACATATTAATAAAGGTATAAACATCTCAATGAATAACTTATAATAATATATATTAATTTTTTGCCTTTTAACATCCTTCCTAGAACTACACTCAGATTCTTTATTATCACTTTCATCTGTTGATATCATTATTTGTATATTTTCATAATCAATCGTTCTTCTCTTCTTTATATTATATTCTCTTTTATTATACATAACATTGTTTTTAATTTCTGAATCTTTTTTTTTTTTTTTTTTTCTTATTATTATCATTTCATCTTTTTTTTCAATATTTCCAAAATATTCCTTTTTAACAAAAACAGAATGTTGCTCCTCTTGTATCTTCATATTTGTTTTTTTTGTTATTTCAAAAATTTTATCATCAAAATATTTTAAAATATCCTTCACATTATCCTCATAAAATTTATATTTGATTAATTCCTTTAAAGCTAACCATACATGTTTAGATACTCTTCTGTTCTTATCCATTAAATGGATAAATAAATAAGTAATCGTTTCATAGAAACTCTTTTTTATTTTCCTATTTTTTCCTCTCATTTTTTTTTCTTTCTGCTTTTTTCTTCTTTCTTTTTTCGTATTTTCCTCCTCACTTTTTATTATATCACCATTTAATGATACCCCCATATCGCTCCTTTTATCTTTCTCCCTCCTAAGCGTTCTATACATTTCACACATTATCTTACAAATATATACTCTATTCATAACTTCATCGCTATTTAAATATATTTGAATCATTTTGTTATCACTTAATATTTTCTGAAAGGATAAATACATTGAAGATGAAGGCCAACAATCAATCTCATATTTACACAACTCTTTTAAACACTTTAACGTTTCCCTTATTGTATAACTGTTATCAGTACTATCTAAATTTTTAAACAAAGAATTTAATATATTCAACATATACTCCTCCTTCATAAACAAAGAAAACGGTTCTGTTGCTTTATATAACTGATACATAAAAATATATTTAAAAATAAGAAAAAAATTCCTAAAGGATATGTGCAAATATTTTGTAATAAATATATGATTGTATTTTCTTTTATTTATAGAATATAATACTTCAATAAGTGGTTGTATTATTTTTATACTCTCTTCATTAATTTTTATACATAATAATATCTGAGATAAAATAATAAGAGAAACTATGATATAATTTATATTATCACTTATAAGAAAAACATTCAAAATTTTAAATACTTGTATACAATCAATTTCTTTTAAAAATACATATATTAATTTTATTAAACCATTTTCAAAGGAATGTCTATAATATAATAATTTTTCGACTTTATGATATTCATAGTAATTCAATATGTTCTTTTTATTATTCAGTTTTATTAATTCCTTTATTATATTTAAGCAATTTAAAGTATTATTCACGCTTATATTGCACGTGTAATTATTATATATTTTTTTGCTATATTCATTCTTACATACCGTTTCTATATTTTTACATTGAAATATGTTTTGTTTTGTAGAAAAAAATAAATCCTTGTCTACATTAAAAAAGAAACGCCCACCCGTATTATTATTACTACTACTATTATTATTATTACTATTATTATTATTATTACTACTATTATTATTATCATCATCATCATTGTGATTATTGTTAGATCCTTTTATATTTTTATTTGTATCTTCCATATATAATTCATTCAAATTATACTCCCTATTATTACATTCATTCGATATGTTAATATAATTTTTATACAAATTAAAATAACGCATACTTTTTGTTATACCCATATTATCTTTTTCTTCATCTTTATCTATAGCCATATATATTGCATCCATATCATTTCTTATTTTATCATACTTATTATCAGGTTCAATATTTTGATCGATCTCCATATTTTTAGTCATATCTTTACTTTTATTTATATCTATAATATTTCCTTCCATACCCTTTTCTTCTTCTTCATCTTCTTCTGTAATTACAACTTTATTATTTTCCTTTTTGTATTTTAATATATGTACCTTATCAAAATTATGATATAGATACCTTTTTTTATTCATATTAGTACCCATACTATTGTTTGTATTATTATATAAATGTGATAACTGCCTTACTCCTAATACATAGTAAAGAATCAAATATAGTTCGATAAAATATTCCTGGCCATAGTTCCTTACATGTATATTTCTAAACTTTAGAAAATGAAATAATAAGGATAATATATTACTCAAATTATTATTCAATTTAATATTGTGATGATTATTTAATATATAAAATAAATAATCTAATGTTTTAATTAACATTTTTTTATTATTACATATCATATAAATAAAATAAATATGTTCATAGTTATATTTAGATTGTAACATACATATTTTATTTAACATAACATAAAAGTTATTTCGACATAATAAAAATATCAGATTTAGAGACATATCCAAAATATTCTTATTCTTTCTTTGGTTTTTTTTTATATCCATATTTTTTATTTTTTGTCTTATATCGGTATTTATTTCGTTTTTCCCTCCACTTTTTTTCTTCATATTATTATCCATAATATTATAATATTCCCCTATGGTATTGTTTAATTTGTTTTGTTTTGGGTGATCTTTATTATATTCATCTATTACATCATCATCACCATCACCATTACTCTTTATTTTATTATTATTTTTTTTTTCTTGTTCTTCACTCTTTTGTCTCCTTTTTAAACTTTTCTCATTTAATATATTCCTTTTAGTATAATAAAACAATTCGTCAAAAATTCGATTCATTAGAAGTTTTATACTTTCAATATCAAACTCCTCCTTTAGTATATAATACATAAGGAAATATAACCCATTCATAGATATATGTTTATTCTTATTATGTATACAACATAATAAAGTATTTACGTATGAATGTTTTTCATCAGGTGAAAAATCTTCAATAATTATATCATTAACCAATTTATATATATTCATCTCCCCTTTGTTATTATTATTTTTTTTATTTTTAAACATACTTAACTTTTTTATAAACTTCTCTTGATATTTGTTACTATTTATCTCATATATTTTTCTATTTAATTTTCGATAAAACTTCTTTTCAAATTCTATATTATATAAATTTTTTCTTACATTTCGATAAGAAAAATTATAAATAAATCCATTTTTTCGTTTACCTCCTTTTTTAATCATATCACACGAAATAAAATTCATATTATCATCTTTTTTTTTGTTCAGGTTTTTTTTCTTGTTATTACTCTTATTGACTCTCTTTTTTTTGCTCTCACTTTTTTTATAAAAAGAATTTATTTTTTCTTCGCCATTACATATATTATCATTTTTATGCATATTACCATTTATAGATTCCTTTTTATTCATTTTTTGTATTTCTTCTTTGTCATATTTATCCTCTGTAGAACCAAATTTTATATCTTCCGAATGGTGCACCTTATCTGATCTCTCTTTCTTCGATATCTTATTAATAGTACCATTATTCGAATAATTCTTTTTTTTTATCTTTTTATTATTTTTTTCTTTAATCCCTTTTTTGGTTAAGCTCATATCCCTTAACTCATTAAATATATTTAGAATATCATGCAAAGAATTATTTAAAAAAAAATATATAAAATGTGTCTTATTTATAATACACACGTTGTTTAATTTTCCTAGTAATGTCATAATACAACATATACTGAAGAAACTTATTATTTTTTGCTTATCTTTCATGTAAGGTATTAATAATCCAATACATTCACATAGATAATGATTTTCTTCCTTTATTTGATCATACATATCATTTTTATCCATTTGTCCCCTCATATCTACTTTACCCTTTTTATTATACCCCTCAACAAAACTACAACTATTACCATTACTATTATTATTATTACCATTACTATTATTATTATTGTTGTTATATTTTGGTGTACAATTCTTATGCTCATCCAATCCTGTGATCCTATTCCCTTTTGTCATATCATACAGATCCGTTCCCTTACTCATATTATTTCTCTCATTATTATCATTAGACTTATTTTCCACCTTCCCTTTTTGTCCATTCTTTAAATCAAAAAGAGTGCCATAAGATACACTAGAATTTGGTGAAAAAAGCAAACTAAAATATCTCTCAAAATTGGATGAATCATATGATAATAAACTGCTATTATTATTTTGTTCTTCATTTGATATATCTTCTTTATATTTTTCTTCTTTTATTAAATTTATTTCTTTTATTTTTTCCTTTTTTTTTTTCTCCCCCTCTTCTACACTTGGGTAAAATGAATCCTTGTCATTATATTCCTCCTGAGAACTTACTCTTTTTACATGTCTCATTTTAATGGAGCGAGAATTTACTATCATTTGAAGTACCATAAGGAATGATAAGAATTTCACTTCACATATATTTGTAGATATGCAAAGGTCATGTATATATTTAATTATTTTGGACAAGAAAAAAAAACAATTTATATCCAATACAAGTCGCACAATTATGGATATAATTAAGTTTAAACATGATATGGAAATTTTATCATACTTATTTAAATTATCAAATATTATATTATTAATAAAACTTAATTCATTGTATTTTTTTAATTTTATATATGATGATTTATTTTTATTATTTTTTTTTCCCTTACTCTTCTTATTCTTCTTTTTTGAATGCGTATAAATATCACCATTACATTTGCATGCTGCTTTCATTTTATTATCTTTTAAAATATTATTATGTGTTATATTATATATACCCAATTTATTATTATCATTATTGTCATTTTTATTATTATCATTTTTTTCATTTTTTTCATTTTTTTCATTATTATTATGTTTGTGTTCATCATTATTTATATCATGGTCATTCCTTATAGTTTTATATTTATACATATCCAAACGAACATCTCCTTTTTTTTCTTGCACCTTATATTTAATCCTTTTATTATTTCCTTTTTTCTCTCTCATATTTTCCTCTCCCCTTTTGGATACTATATTCGCAATACCTTCCGAATTTTCCACACGTGCATCTTCTTTATTACTACACCCTTTATAATTCTTTTGAAATTCTTGATATATCTTTTTCTTCTCGTTCAATACAATTTTTAAGAACAAGCCGATAAGTACATCTACAATAATAAATATATATTGAAAATTTAAAGGATGCCGTATATATAAAGAATTATATATAGTCTTTAAAGCATGTAACAGAATTTCATACGATTCCTTATTTATATCTACAAGGTTATAATGATTATAATTATTATATGCTTTTGTTTCTTCTTTATTATTTGAGTTGTCATTATGCTGTATTAATAATTCAGAAAAATAATCATTTAAGATCAAATTATTTGATAACTTCTTCAGATGTTTTATATTCATTTTTTTATCTAATTCAACAATCAATTTGATATAATAAAATTCTTTTTCCAAATTTATGTTAGCATTTAATTGATGTAACCTATCCATATTTCCCCTTATCGTTTTATTATTAATATTATTATTATTATTATTACCACTTTTATTATTATTACCACTTTTATTATTATTACCACTATTATTATTATTTCCACTTTTATTATTATTTCCACTTTTATTATTACTACCACTTTTATTATTATTTATACTCGTATAGTCATCATTATTGTTTTGACCATCCTCACTATATTTCTTAATAATTTCCTCCTTAAAATAATATTCACTTTTATTTATGATTCCCCTATAAAAAAACTTAAAATATATCACAAATTTTTCTAACGTCACATTAGATATGTCATTTGTTGTATTGCTTATCGGGAATATTAAATTATCAATACTGGATAAATAATATAAAGAAGAATATATTATTATAAATTTATATATATACAAACATGAATAATTCTTTACATTACTCAAATTTTCTTTTAAATAATCTTCACATATATCTTGTAGAATACAACGTTTATTATTTATATCAATATAATTTAAGATTTCACACGAATAATTTTTTTCAAACATATTATTTTTGTTCTCATCATTTACTATTCTATTATTTTTTATTAAATCGTCCTTTTTCATATAATTATATTTATTATTTTTTAGTCCTATCCATTTTATTCTCTTTAACCTTTTAGATATCATTCTTAATGATTTCAACAAACTCGACTGTAACACACTTTCTTTTTCTTGATAAAGTGAACCCAATATTGGATCTACTAATAATTGTAGAAGAAAAAAATGAAGCTTTTCTTTAGACATGTATTTATATATATGAGCAATTTCTTCTTTTTGTCTACCCATAAGTTTATCGTTACCGTTTGGTGATTTACTACAAGTACTGTTTGTAGTAAAACCATTATTTGTAATATAATCAGAATTCACAACAATATTGTTATTATGATTATTATTATTATTATTATTATTATTATGATTATTATTGTTATCATTATTATTATTATTATGATTATTATTGTTATCATTATTATTGTTATCATTATTATTATTGTTGTACATGGTTGAAATATCCTTTCTGTTATCATTTGTGATACTTATATTATCATTTTTATAACCTAACCCCTTTTTAATACCATCATTACTATTACAATTATTTTTTGATTGCTTATTATTTTCCATGCCTTCGTTACTTATGTTAGTATTTGTAATTATCCTCATAATTGATAATGTCCTTTTTACACTATCTTCATATTTTTGACCCTCTACGTTTAGTTTATTAAACTCAGAAGAATTATTATTACTTATATGAATACTTGACAGTAATAAGTTTTTAATTTTTATATATAAATTTATCTGGTCTCTATAATTTGTCTTCACATATTTTTGCTTATTTCCTTTTATCTTATTTAATATTTCACTCGATATTATGCCAACTGAATCATTTTTATCAAATAAAATATTTTCAAAATTTTCATTCTCTTTGGCAATATTTAAATATATCTTTTCTAAATATATATGAAATATCTCCTTACTTACATATGTTTCTCTTATATTATATAAATGATTAAATTTATGAGAATTTATTTTCTTCATACATAAACCCATACTTAATATTAATGTATTTCTTATATTTTCTGCATGTATTACATTATTTGATTTTCCAAATAATGAAAAGGCTCCACTTTTCTTATTGGCTACATCGGAATAATATATATTGTTTAACAAAAAAAGTACCTGAAAAAAATTCTTCTCATATAATAATGATTGAATATAATAAGATGCTATCTCTTGTTTAAAATTTTTTGTTATAGAAAAATTCATATCATTCTGTAAAATATAGGAACCCAATTTATCTTCAAATAAAAAATAAAGTGATTTCATTGCTACTTGATTTGATGTATCTAATTTATTTCCTATTTTTTCTATGTCGTATATTCTAACCTTTTTATTATTATGGCGTGAAACATATCTAGAATGTAAACTATTTATTGATGAATTATCCAATGCATGTCTTTTCGTTGTTAATTCATCCACATTTTTATGTATCGGTTGATCAAGATTATTTTGATCACACATATTAATCTTATCATATGTATTATCATTCTCTCTTTTATTTCTTTCTTTCCTATACATATCATTTTCCATCGCCTTATTGATCTGCACATTTGATATATACGTATTAAAAATATGGAACACATTTTTTTTATACACTTGTTGATAATCATTTAAATATTGCAAAACATTTTGTATGTTTTTTTTTTTGAATGTATCACTATTATTATACATATTAGATAATATAATAAAGTTATTAAAATCTACTTGGCTATCATTTTTTTTTTTATTTAGCCATATATTATTTCTCATCATTTTTATATATTCCATACAATTTTTCGTATACAATGTTGTACATTTATCTTTATACAAATTAAAAATGTGAGTTCGATAAATGTAAGAATAGTTGTTATATAAAGTCACAACTTTATCTTCCTCTTCTCCTAAGGGGACTTCTTCAAGTAGCTTAAAAAAAATACTAATGAGCTTATTAGGACATCTTTCCTTCATAAATTTAACAGTTACACACATCATATTTATAATTCCTATATTAAATAATGTGTTATCATACTCTTTATCATTCTGTATATTTTTTAACATCTCTAATAAAGTAAAAAAAAATGTTGTAATATAAGTCTGGAAATTATAAATGTGTTCTTTTTCTTTTTTTATATAATTCAGAAAAATTTTATGGAATAACTCCAAGATGTCTGTAATATAAAAAGTGGGTACTGATTCTATCATGGGGAAAACCAAACATTGATCTATACTACTATGGTCATAATTGTAACAATTATAATTCCTATGGTTATTACTATGATTATTATTATTATTACTATGATTATTATTATTATTACTATGATTATTATTATTATTATTATTATTATTATTATTATCATTATTATTATCATTATCATCATCATCATCATCATAATTATCATCATTATAAACATTATTGTTGTTATTTTTTTTCTTTTTATTCTTATCATCAATATAAATTTTAACCCTTTCAACCTCCATACAATTATATGGGCCATGACATAACGGATCGTGATTTCTCAGAAATTCATTAATTTCAAACATATCCACATGAAAATATCTTTTTATAAATTTATTTATCTTTCTCTTCTTTCTTCTATTCAAATTATCTTGTTTATATACTGAAAAACCACGCAGATATGTATTAATCAATTTGTTACTAATCCTCTGAGTTATTTTTTTATAACTTAATAAGATCATTTGTTTGTAATATTGTGCTTTCTTTATCTTTTCATTTTTTCCAAATATTGTTTTCTTCCTCATCTTTTTCTTTTTGATATCCTTATTTATTTCCTCCATAATTTTTTTTTCTTTATTATACTTTGACGATTCGAAAAAAATACCTTGCGAAAATTTTCCCCTCTTCTTATTCTTTCTCATCTTGTTCATCCTTTCTTCATTTTGTGATACCTTCTGCTTAGATCCCACCACGCCTTTCATCCTCCTCAATTTATCGTGTAGAAATAAAACACGAAGCACCGTTTTGTAGTATAAACTATTATGAATAAAACGCATACTTCTATTCTGTGTAAAGCATATCAAAATAGATACAAGTTGTAAACTTAAAAATGAAACAGCAAAGTTGGGATGGAAACCATACATAAACAATACTGATATAATTTTATTTATATTTGGTAAAGCCAAATAATTAAAATGAAGTCTTGAATGTATTTTTAAATTATTTTTACTCATATAATTACATAATGATATACATATTACATTTAAACATTTCAACAATAATAATATTATCTTATAACTATTCTTTATATTTACTACATATTCAAATAATAAAGGATATAATATCCTAGGAGAATATAAAGAAAAATTACACTGGAAAGCTAATACTATTAATTTTTTCATATATGACACAGATGGACACATATACATAAAGTAATGAGAATGTATATCATATAAATGTTTATTATACTTCTTTCCATTCTTTAATATTTCTTTCACACCATTATTAAATTCATAAATGGTTCCTTTTATTTCGTCATTTACAAAATATCCAGTCTTCTTATTTTTTAATTTAAAAGTAGATTCATCAGTTAATAATATATTTAAAAATAAATATATTATATTTATCACATATTTATTTGGTATAAGAAACCAAGTCTTTATTTCATCTTCATCATATATCATATTTATTCTATCATCCTCATAAAATTCTTTTTTTTTATAACTATCATTTATTATATCATTTTTTTTATAACTATCATTTATTATATCATTTTTTTTATAACTATCATTTGTTATATCATTTTTTTTATAACTATCATTTATTATATCATTTTTTTTTTTCTTCATTTCTATATTTGAATATTCTGTCTTAACAAACTCTTTCTCTTTGTATATGTCTTCATACATATTCTTAGATTTTCTATCCAAATTAAAAGAGCTACCATAAGGATATGAATCGGAATGATTCCCTTGTTCATTTGTTACATTATCTTTTATTATATCACCCTTTTTATTATCCAATTCATTATCTGTTGCTTCATTTCTTTGATATGTTTCTCCCTCTCTTATGTGCACATTTTCATAAAGAACCAACAAAGGACTACTATCCTTCTGCAATAAACTAAAAATCGCATTAGGGTTATAAGAAAAACAATTAAAATAGTTATGATAAGAAAGTAATAAACTAATCTCTAACAACATATAAATAATGTTCAAATCAGTATTATATTTTTCCAATAAGCTATGTACTATTTGAATAATAAGTTCAATGTTTGTATTATTCTGATATGTATCAATATAACTATTTAATTTTTTAAAACACTTTTTATATTTCCTTGAACCTTTTTTCTTATCATTCCTTTCATTTATTTTCATATTCTGGTTAGATATATTATATATTATATTATCACTACTAAAATCATTCGATATTAATACAATATATTGTTTCAAAATAATTAATGAAGCAATTATATCAATTTTGTTATTTGATTTACATTTCTCTTTTAAAAAATGTACTACTGAATTATTTGTATATATACACGATATAAAGATATTAAATATTTCGATAATTTCAATAAATGTACTTATATAATCATTAGATGTTATAACCTCAATAATACTACCAGAATTTGTGATATTTACATTTTTATTTATTAGTATATATAATAATGCATAAGATATCTTCAATATATTATTTGTAAATACTACTATCAAATGAACCTTATTTAGACAACTTTGTAAAATGATTCTAAAACTATTTATTATGATATAATTAGGTAGGTTTTTTAAATTTATATAATTGATATCTATTTGAGAATCATTATTATATATACATGAAGTATCATGTATCTCCATATGATAGCTATTATAATTGTTTACTATTGTAGAATTAAAAAATATTAAAAAATAATATATATATACTTCAAATGTCTTTTTTATATATTCTTCATTATTTATATATAATAATAATTTCGATATTATATAAAGTATTTTTATATAATTTTCATTTGTATATTTCATACTCATACTTATTTTAAAATATATATCTAAATATTTCTTTGTTATTTTATGTATATCATTTATTTTTTCTTTATCCATTTCATATATGTTCAATGATAAACTTCTTTCACTCTCTTTATTATCAATATATTCTTTTTTATTTATATTATGTATTTTCTTTTTTTCTTTTCCTTTATTATTTTCATCATTTTTTATATTTGAACATTTATATTTTTCAACCTTGAATTTGTCCTTACCATTATCTATTTCTGAATTAATATCACACCTTTTCTTATCAACTAAATTATATTTATATATTATGTTTTCATTTTCTTTATTTTTTCTATACATCTCGTCATATATATATTTATTCTTTTCATCATGTACATCCTTATATATAAGATGCTCATCACTCTTATTATCATCAGCATTATTATTACTACTATGCCTCATATCATTTATCATACCAGAAGTTAAAGAAGATTCTCTAGTATTTGTCGTAAAGGTATCTTCACTTGTATTTTCTAGTGACAATTGAATAACATCATTTTCAATATATACATTAGTATTATTTTTATTTGTTATAATGAAGTTCTTTTTTCTATATTTCTTATTCATATATATAATGCTATATAATACAGATGGGAATTGAACATCTTGAAAAATTTTTAAAAATATTTCAAACATTATATCTATATGTTTGTTATTGTCTAAACTAAGCATACTTTTGAAAATATCTCCTAGCACATTTTTTGTTAAGTGTGGAGATTTCATGAATATTTCTTTATATAAATCGATATATATATAAGTATTCAATTTGGTTCCATTATTATTATTATTATTATTATTATTATTACTATCAGTAGTTGGGTTCATATTATTATTACTAATATTAATATCTTTATAATAACGTATTTTCTCTATTATTTTCTTTTTCAAATAGTTGTCTTCTTTTATTATACATAATATCAATAAATTAGTCATTATTTTGTGCCTCTCGTCATTCTTTTTTATATATAACATTTCCTTTAATATAAAATTTATTATATTCTTAATAATATTATTTATTTCAGATTTTCGCTTATTTTTCTTTATATTAATATCTTCTACATTATCAAATGAATCCAAATTGGTTTCACAAATCTGTTCTTTTTTGAAATAATTAATAGCAAAGTTTTTTTGTTCAATTAAAAAATGCTTGTATTCTTCTTTTTTTAATGTTTTCATATTAACAATTTTATCATAACAAAAAATACTCTGATCATTTATATCTTCTTTATTTAGTAATGTGTTATAATCATTACTATCCCTTTTAACGTAACTATGGTTATGTTTTATGTTACTATGACATTTATTATAATCCTCACAATAATTATTATAACTATTCAGATTGTTATTATTATATTCATATTTATTTTCATATAAATTATTCTCACCTTTTTCATTTATCATACTAGAGCTTTTTTTCAATTCATAATCATATACAAAACAATACTTGTCCCCATCAAAAAATGTATATTTTAAAATATTGTCAAATATCTTTATGTCTACATATTGATCGTCTTCTCTTCCTTCTATATCTTTTTCTTCCACTTTTATATTATCGCTATTATCTTCTTCCTCAAAATATTTATTAACAACGCCACTAAAGTTATCATATATACAATAATGAACAAAATCGTATGTTAATAACAATAACAGTTTTTGATTCTCATGACTAACCTTTTGAATTTGGAGAAACGAAAACACATAATTTAAGATTTCACTCTTATGATACATAATGTACATTTTAAGAGTGTTTACTATTTCGTAGTTTAATTTCTTATCTTCATCTAAACAACTTAATAATGTAAATATAATTTCTTCCATTTCAAAATTTTTTATATATCCCTTTTTCCTCATCTTGTTCAAACAATGTTATTCAAAAGGAAAATAACAAAACAGTGTAACTAATTACACTTGATATGCACAACAGGGTGGAGATGCGTTAAAAAAGTAGAATAAAATGAATAAATAAATAAATAAATATATATATATATATATATAAATTAAAAACAATTGGGTGTCTTCATTTTAATGTCCTCTTATATGTGTGTAGATTACATTAATAGGACACGGAATAAATAAATATACATATATATATATATATATATATATATATATATATATATATATAATATTTTTAAATTTTACGAGAAAAAAAAAATATAAATATATATGTATATAGTTTCAATTATGGTATATAATTAAAAATGGACATGTTAATATAATTCATATATGAAAATATACGACTATATATAAATATAGCACTTAATAAAAGTATATATTCAGTGCATAGTCTTTAAATATAAAAATATAAAAATATATAAGTATATCATATATATATATATATATAATCAACAAAAATGTTTATATAAAATTACTACCTATTTGTGCGTTCGTAGTTTGCAATTTCAGCAAATTATCAAACTTTTTTTTATACACGTAGATTTAAAAGGTAAAAAAAAAAAAATAAAAGTTATAAATTATAATGTTAATGTATTTTATTTAATACTACTAAAATGTTATATATATAAATATATAAATATATATATATATATATATATATATATATAATACACATATAATGATATTAATTTTATGAAAAGTATAATCAATAAATATGTGTCAATAGAACAAAAATTAAAATGAAAGATTTTTCTATTTGTTCACTCTCTTAATGCATGTGTAATATAATGTTGTAAAATGTTATAAATTTTTATGTTTAAAAAGGAAAATCCAACAAAAAAAAAAAAAAATAAAATAAATAAATGTTTATATATATAATAAAATAATGAACTAATAATTATGAAAAAAATGTAATTTATTATATTTTATTTTATTTTTCTTTTTTTCTTTATCTTCTTAAATTAATATAAAATATAGTTGTCTTTTTTATTTTTTTTTCTTCCCCCTCCTTGGTGTTAATGGACAAAAAGGAAAAAAAAAAAAAAAATAGCAACGTGTAGAAAATATAAATTTTAAAATTCACAAGAAAAAAAAAAATATATATATATACAAATTTTACAATAAATAGAAATTATATATTTTTTAAATGAAATACATCATTATACACAATTTTTCTTTTAAAATGTTAAGTCAATAAATAAATTATAAAACATTAGTACATATATATATATATATATTATATTTTGTAATTCTTCCTGTTTTATATATAAAAAGAAACACTATAATGTAATTAGCCTTATCGTCTTTTTTTTTTTTTTTTTTTTTTTTTTTTATTTAATTTGTAATAAAAAAAAAAAAAAATTAATAAAAAAAAAAAAAAAATAATTTAAAAAAAAAAAATTTTACATTTTAAAAAAAATAAAAAAAAAAAAAAAATAAAAAAAAAATTTAAATTTTTTTTTTTTTTTTTTTTTGTTTTTTTAAAAAAAAAAAAAATAATTTTT
>NC_031483.1:592548-628641 GCF_001602025.1 Plasmodium gaboni | reverse complement strand
AATATATAAAAAAAATTATAAAAAAAAAATAAAATAAAAAAAAAAATAAAAAAAAATAAATAAATAAAATAATATATAAAATTTTTTAAAACATCTTTTTTTTTATAAAAAAAAAAAAATAATAAAATAATTATTATTTTTTTTTTTTTTTTTTTTTTTTTTTTTTTTTTCACCTGAATTGGTAAGGTAAAAAAAAAACATTATTGATCATAATAAGAAAATTATTTATAGAAATACAATTTTCACATTTTAAAATGATTACAAAAAAAAAAAGGATAAAAGAAAATTTCAATTTTTTTTCTTTTTTTCTTTTGTTTTTTAAATCAAATAGATAATATACGTGTTTATATTTTATATTTACTCTTATATGATTCAAAAAAAAAAAAAAAAAATTAAGGAAAAAAAAAAAATCTGTCTTCTTATAAAGATATTATATATCCAATACAAAAAAATTATATGTACACATACACATATATATAATACTTGTAATATAATATTTTATTTATTATATTAATACTCTTTCACTTGTCGTATAAATTCCATATGTGAACTCAATATATTTAATCGAACCTATATTATGCCTTAAACATTTCTTTTCTTATTCTTTAAAATATATAAACATGTTTATATATTCGTATAATACGTTTGGGATTTTTCATAAAGTAAATTTTAAATAAAGGGAAAAATATATACATATATATTTATTTATATAATGTCTTAAATATAGTTAAAAATACTTTAGTTAATAAAGTCTCACCATCCTCGTATTAAAAAGAAATGTTCATATCTTTATGCATTTTACTTTATTTTTTTCTCTTTCTACATATTTTATTATTCGTGTGAGTCAAAAAAAAAAATTTTGTTGAAAATAATAGTTTCTAAATATTAAACCATAATTATTTTATTGTATCAAATATCAATGTTTTTTTTTTTTTTTTTTTTTTTCCTTCATTCTCTTTCTCATTATATATATATATATATTTATTTACATGTAATTTCTTAAATGAAAATGTAAAATCATAACAATTTTCCTTTAACTTTATGGATTTAAATAATATCGTGCCATCTTTATTCTTATTGTTTTATATTACAAAAACATAAAGAACTTGTTCACAACCTTCTTTTTTTCTTTCATTAAGACTTAAAAAAGTAATAAGTATGAAGGAAAATTTGAACTCTTTCTCTAAATATAAATTTGAAAATGATGATAAAAAATGCAATAATAAGAATAAAATAATTATGAAATATATGAATACTGTAGAGCAAGAACTGAAGGAACAAGAAGATCACTATTCAGAAAAAAATAAAATGAACAGTAGCTTGTCTAATAATGAATGTGAACAGGAGAGTTTTTTAGATAGTGATGATAATCTTATTTTGTCAGATGATAATTTGAAAAGCTTAAATGAGGAAGAAGCAGATAAAAATGTTTTAAACGATAGTTTAAAGGAAAATATATGTTCAATACCTGAAGAAGTTAATTTTAATAATAATCTTGATAATGCATCTGATGATGTAATATATATATATATATATATATATAACAAATAATCATAATTTTGATCATATAGTTAATTTTCATAATATAAAATGTTATTATTTTATTTAATTTTCTTTTTTCCAATTCAAAGATATCATTAAGTGAGGAAAGAAATAAAGATGAATCACAACAAGAATGCAACGATTTAGAAAATTTTAATGTAGAAGAAAAGGAAGAAGAATATGATATATCAAACTGTGAAGAAAATAATATTCCTCAAGTTGAACAGGAAGAGAAAAATGAAATAGCTATCCCTGAAAATCAAAAAGAAACTCAGGAGGAAAAAAGTTAATCAAATGAATTTATATACATATATATATAAACAATTAAAATAATTTCATATAAAATAATACAATCATATAATAATGTGTAAATGTAATTTTATACTTCCTTTTTTGAAATATTTTAAAATAGGAGAATTACCTCTACATGACACTTATGATAAAATATCTTTTCAAAACACTATGGACTTTAATACAACAAAAAATGACCTCTTTTATATGGATGTTCAAAGTATAAAAATAAAATAAAATAAGTATAAATTTTTTATAAAAACTATGGATTATATGTTTTTATATATGTTTATTACAGTATTTTATTATTTATTATTTCATTTTTTTTTTTTTTTTATTCTAATAGATATTAATGAATGGAAAATAAAATATCGATACTTAACTTCCTCGTAACTTTTACACATTTAAAAAATCTATTATACTTTTGATCTTATTTTATATATTCATATAATCATATTTTATGTTCTTATAATGTTTATATCTCTATATAATATATATCATAATATTTACATATATATATATATATATATATATATACTTATTGCTAATACAATGAGAATTAAATATTTTTGAATAGGTTTCGTAAATTAGACAAAGAAATAAACAAGATGATAAACAAAGATCATATTAATTTGTTGAACGTCATATAAAAAATAAGCACATATAAAAAAATAAAATAATAAGATATCCTTTGTTATAAACCATATTTTTAATATATACGCAATTTTTAATTATTGCAGAGAAGGAGTATTAAGCAACATAAGGATTTTTTAGATAATGAATATAAGGAGGTTATACAAACATAAGTACATACATATATATATATATATATGTATTATATATATTTTTTTTTAAATGACATCTGCTATTTACATTATATTTAATAAAAATATGAATATATCATATTTACCAGTTTATATTATATATATTTTATATATAGTGGTTATACACTTTACAAAAAACAATATCCGAATATAAGAAGAACATAAGTTCTTCTGGTAAGCCATAAATATAAGAAAAAATTAATAATAAAATAAATAAATAAATATATATATATATATTTTATTTTTTTATTATTTGTAAATTCACGTCAGTTTCCGATTTGAATGAAAAGGAGTACTTCATTTTATCAAAAAATATTTTTGATGATTTTAAAGAAAAAAGCATAGAAGAAGTAACAAATGGACACACACACATATATATATATATATATATAGATATTTACATTATATTTTTCATGTTTATATTATTTCATTACGCCTTAGAATAATATAAATATTACCATATATATGCTAATTATGAAACATGAAGTTTCAGTTGATGAAGGGATTCTGAAATATTTAGAGGATAACTATATGTCTTCCAATATAGGTAAATAAATAATATTATATATATATAATAATTGTGTGTATGTATTTAAATTTATAATTTTTTTTTTTTTTTTTTTTTTCAGATAAAGGTGTATATAGTATAATTCAAAAGCTGGTAGAAACAAGAAATCATATTGAAGACATAGGAGGAAAAACAGTACAACAAAAATATATATATTAAATGATTGACATACTAAAATATATTTATATATATATATATATATTATTACTTGTTCACTTTTTATATTTGGTTATATATTATTATCAATGTTATAGGGTAAATGGAATGATGATGAAAATAATTATTTTATGAGGGTATATGAAAGCAATATCAGTTTAGGAGATGAAGTAATAATATAAATAAAATAATAATAACCAGGATATAGTAATATTATTTCATATTCTCTTTCTTTATATAATAATAAAATACATATATATATATATATATATGTTTTTATATCATTAAAAAGATCGTCATCAATATATTAAAAAATTGTATAAACAAGAGTGAAGAAGAAATACTTGAGCATATAACATGGTACAAACAATTTCTCATCTATAACAATTTGAAGAATAAATATATTAATACAATTAATATCATTAATATAAACGTAAGTATAGTAAACATAAAAATAACATGCAAAAGTAGATAACTATTCATTTTCTCATAATACATTATTTAAAAAATGGAGCAGGAGCAAAAAAAAAACAGCATCAAAGATGTAGAAAAGAAATTTATGATACAGCAGTGGAAAGAGAAAAAAAGTAAAGGAAATAGCACATCAAAAATAAAATAATAATAATAAATAAAACATACACATGTAAATACATAATTATATAATATATATGTTCATTCGATTTTGAAATGATTAACAGAACAAGAAACAGAAAGCAAAATTAAAGAGAAGGAACAAACTAAAAAAGAAGAAATGAAAATAAATAAAAAAATAAGAGAAGAGTATAACTAAAAATATAAAAAAAAATGAAAATTAAAATAATATAAATTTATCCATATTCATAATATATATATATATATATATATTACTCTTTTTAGTATTAAGAAAAAGAAACAAATAATACAAGAACAACTTAGCATTAAAAAGGAGGAAATAAAAAAAAACGTTAATTTTATAAGATGAAAAAAAAAAAAAAAAAATTAGAACATATATAAAGCGTTGTATAAATAATATATTTATATATATATATATTTTTTTTTTTGATAGAAGACTGAAAAACGACAAAAAAATGTGCTGTCTGAAGAAATGTTGCAAAGAATAAATGAAAGGAATGAAAGGTTACATAAAAAAAAATATATGATATTGTTGATTTTATACTAAGTGAACATTTTATATGTCTGATATTCTTTATATATTTTTTTTCACTTGAAGGCTGTTACAAAAAAAAGTACAATATAATAATAACATTATTGAAGAAAATAACAACGAAAAGGATAAAAAAACAAAACAAAAGTATATGCATATACAAAGTAAATTACTAAGTAATACAGGTAAAAAAAAAAAAAAAAAAAAAATGTAAGAAATAAACATGTTATAAGAAATAAAATGTTTTAAAGATTTTCTGTTAATGCTTCATATTTTTTTATTATACATAATATTATAATAAATATATATATTATTATTACGTTTATATTTATTTTGTTAAATTAAATATCTTGATATTTTTCATTAAAAAAAATTAAATAATTAATTGCTTTTTGTATTCATAAGTATTATTATATTATATATGTATTTATTATATTTTATTTTTTATTACATATATAATATATATATAAATATATATTAAATATATTTTTTTTATGTCCTTTTTAAGAATTATTCATGATACATATAAATATATAATATATTATATATATATATATATATATATATATAATTATATGCTTTATTTTTCTAAACCTCAACTATATATATTATATATATATAAAAATATATTTATAACAATTTCTGTATTATTCATTACATATAAAGATATTTATATACAATATGTACGAGAATTTTTTTTTTTTTTTTTTTTTTTTTTTTTTTTATTTTGTTAATTATTTTTATTTATATAATAATATCATATAATATATTATTATATAAATATTATTTATATATTTTGTAATTTTATTATATACAATAGTATTATATAAACATATTGTATTTTGATTTTTAATTTATATATAATAATATACATAATATTTATTATATATTTACCTTTATGGTTTTTTTTTTTTTTCTTGTTTGTTTTAATCTCTTCTTTAATTTTACATATATATATATATATATATATATATATATATAATATCCCTGTAGATAATATATTGAAGAGAATTGAATCAAGTGTAGAGACTATAAAGAATATTTTATAAAGTTTTATATTATTATGAAAAATAATATAGTATTTTTGTATCCGTTTCATTAACAGGATTGATAATTATAATATAATACATATATATGTATTTATATATATATATAATATCATATGTTATAATTTAATTTAATTTATTTTTTTTTTTTTTTTTTTTTTTTCACCTTTGGACATGATGAATATGTATATATTTATTTTTGTACAGTATATCACCATGTATAACTTTTTATAAAAATATTGAAACTACATTTTTGTGATTACATATATATATATAAACACATGTTTAAGAATATGTAAATATATCAAATTAACTATTCATTTTGGATATGTTTATATGTAAATATGAAAAAAAAAAAACAAAAAAAAAAACACCTATTTAAGAATTTTTTATATTACATAAATATTGTAAAAAAAATTTTGAAATAATTAAATGTGAATAATTATATAAAAAAAATATATATATATATATATATATAAAAGGGAAAAAGAAGAGACGGAAAGAATGAATAATATATATATAAGTTTATATATATTTTTGATTTATTATATAATACAATTATGTTTTAATACAAAGTACATATATTGCGATAAGAGTAAGACAAAGAAAAGAAAAAAAAAAAAAAAAATATTATACATATGGTGCATATATATATATATATATATATATATATATTTATTTATTTATTTATATATTTAATGTATGACTTTCTTTTTAGAATTATATGTATCGAAGAATATTTTGCCGAGCGTGCAAAAGAAGGAATTCGTTTCGCCTGTTCCACGTAAATTAGAATGGCTAGTTCATAATATATTAGAGGTGGTTCATTTTTTGGAAGATGTTAATAATTACATTGTAGATTTTAAAAAAGACATATTAACAAAATTAGAACATATAATACAAGATGATACAGAATTATATGAATCATATGAGTATAATGAAAATATATTAAATCAAATATATTTAAATAATGAAAAGAAATTAAAAAGATATTCTGAATATATTGAAAAATTAAAAGATACAAAGTTGCAAATGTTTAAGGATACCGTAAATAATTTCCAGAGAGAAAATATTTATTATCTTAATTTTGTGTATAAAAATTTATTAGCAAAAATTGATTTAATAACAGATCTTAACAAGAAGGTAAACGAAAAAAAAAAAATAATAAATATATATATATATATATATATATACTATTACATTTTTTTTATTTTTTTATTTTTTTATTTTTTATTTTATATTTTTTTTATTTTTTATTTTTTATTTTTTTATTTTTTTTTTTATTTGTGTTGTTTAGAAATTAGATAAGGAGAAGAAAAAAAATGTTATAGAATTAAAGGAATATTTAGAAGATCTAAAAAAAAGAATGTTTGATATGCATAAAAGATTAAACGATATAATAATTACGAATTCTAGTTTTTTAAAAAGAGAAAGTGAATTAAATATGAAAATGTTTGAAGCAAGTGCTATAGATTATGTTAATAATAATAGTAATTTTGAAGTGTTTTCAACATATATAATAAATGATTTTATGTTAAACAAAAAGAAAATAAATGTTTTAAATTATGACAGTAATTTATTTTTTAAAAATAATTTTATGTATTTTAATTTTTTACATAATTATTTGAAAGAAAAAAAGGATGAGAATGTTTTAAATGTCTATATATATTTAAAAGATCCTCTTATTCAAGAATATGAATTAAATTATTTTAATTATTATGTTGTTTTAGATCTTTATATATTAGATGTAATAATAAAAAATGTAGATTTGTTAATAGAAAAAAAAGGAAAAAAAAGAAAAAATGTGAATCATATATTAGTATGTATTGATAATTATGTTGTAAAATATAATGTATTATCAAGTAATATCTATTTAGATATTCAACAAGATATAAAAAGTTTTTTTCATGAAAGTAATCGTAATGTTGATGGAAGTAAAATCCAAGATATGCTTTTTCATTTTGAGAAAAAAAATAATTCTATTTATCAAAATAATATGTTTCATGATAAATATTATAAAAAAAAAATAAAGAAAGATATAAAAGCAGAAAAAAAACAAAATGATACTCTACAAAAATATAATAAAAATATAGATCCATTATTATTTATTAGGAAAAAAAATATCTTTTTTGATTCACAGAAAGAATATTATAAAAAATTTTTATCTTCATATACATATGAAGAAATTATAAATATATTATGTAATAAAAATACAAGATGTAATAACAGAATTTTTCAATTAATAAATGATGTTAATAAAAATACATTTATTTTAAAAAGTCATCTCGTTTTAAAAAATGAATTAAAAAAATTCTTTCAGATTAATCAAAATGAATTATTGAAAAATAAGACAGGTATTGGAGCTATTAACAAAACGCAGGATGATATAAATCGTATAAGCAACATGAATCTGGCTAGTAATACAACTAATACTATCAGTAATATAACAAGTGATGCTAATGTAAATAATAATACTATTAATATTAATACTAATACAAAAAATAATAATAATACAAATAATATAAATAATGCAAATAATATAAATAATAATAATAATAATACAAATAATATGGATAATAATAATAATAATAATATAAATAATAATAATAATATAAATAATAATAATAATAATAATAACACTAATAATATAAACAATTTAAATAATAATAATAATAATATTTTTAATAATGAAGATGCTTCAAATCAATGCAGTGCTTATACACATCCCTTCTCCAATGATATAGAAAAAAATTACTCGCAAAATAAAAATGATAGTTTTTCACATAGTGATCAATGTTTTAAATTATTAAATTCAACACAAGGTTCGAATAAATCTAGCGATTTTATTAATATGCAAAATATTGATGATTATTTAAATACATATTATGTAGCTTATCATGAATCATTTAAAGTTGTTAAAAAAGAACATTATTATTCCATAGTTTCTCATATTTTTGAAAGTTATTTAAATATTGTTGAATCTATTAATGATAATGATCATCCTATTCATAAGAAGTATCCTAACTTAAAAGGTAGAAATGTATCTATCAACTTTTTGGGTCAGCTACCTGAAATTATGAAGGTTTATAAAACGTTCCGTTATTGTGATTCCCTCAATGTTTTGGCTAAAAGTTATATTCCAAAATCTCCTGCAAGTGTTCAAAGTTTAGACAAAGGGGAAGATAATAATAATTTCGATGAAGTTAATAATAATGATATAGAAAATGAGGAAGACAATAATGATAATGATATTGATAATGATGAAAAAGACGAAAGTGGAGAAGACACACAAGTGGATGAAAAAGACGAAAGTGGAGAAGACACACAAGTGGATGAAAAAGAAGAAAGTGGAGAGGACAAACAAGTGGATGCAAAAGACGAAAGTGGGGAGGACACACAAATGGTTGCAAAAGACGAAAGTGGGGATGATAATAAAGATGAAAATAATAACCCTACAGATGAAGAACATGACGAAATAACAGAACAGATTGGATTTTTAAAAAATCATAATCAAAAATATATGCGACTATTTCAAAAACATTTATTAGAGGAAATAAAATTTATTAATTTCTTTGAATTCTTAGTACAGAAAAGATTAGGAGTAATATTAGAGAAGAATGAATTTTTAAAGTTATATATTTTTTATGGGCAAAAAAATTTACCTAGCATGCCATATACACCACTTTTTTTTACATGTAGAACAATTATTAAAATTGAGGTATTAAGAGATGTAAATACAAATCAGATCATTTATTCTAGTAGATCTTTCTTTTTAGAAACCTTAATAACATTAAAAGAATATAAAATTAAAAATGAAAGTGCATATATTGTTATTGAAACTACAGATGAAAGTAGTACTATCAAAAAAAGATTAAAAATGGATATGTTACATAAAATTTCACCCATGTCACATATTAATGCATATGTAGTATCTAATAAAGGAAGAGAAATTGTTTATCACAAAGGTAATATATATCAACGATCAGCTAGCGATATAAAAAATGTTATAAGTGATATAAGAAATGATTTCTTAAATATTATTTTACCACAATATCATTTATTTGATTTATTTGATAATTATGTTTATATAATTATATGTTTAAAAAATGAAAATTGTTAAAATAAAGGAAATATGTATTTTTTTTTTTTTTTTGGAAACATAAAAATGTGCATATCAAACACATTCTATGTGTGTTAAATGTTTTGTTTATCCATATATTGAAATGGACTTATATATATATATATATATATATATATATATATTTATATATTTATATGTTTGTATTTATTTTTATTTTATTATTTTTTAATTAAAGGACTTGTTTTTATTACACTTACAATTTTCTTAATTTTTTTTTGTTCAAATGAAAAATGGGAAAAATATATGTATATATACATATATATATATATATATATATATATATTCAATTGCGACACGTAATGTTTAGAATTTCATATGTATATTACACATTTCAACACAAAAAAAAAATAAAATAAAATTGATAAAAAATAAAATATGTAATTGAAATAATAGTAACAAAATGAAGGAATAATAAAAAAATATATAAATATAAATATAAATATATATTTTTTTTTTTTTTTTCATATAGTTTTATTTATTATGGTTAATTACTTCATCCTACATATTTGGCTTCATTCGTCCTTCATTTCGTCCTCGTCTATGTTGTATGGCATTGGTGAAAATGGGTCGTCATTTTTTGCTTCATCTATATGTGCCTGCTGAATAGGTGAAAACATATGGGCATCTTGAACATTTTGCTTTATCTGCACAGGTGATTGTAAAATATATGCAGGTGACATAGGCTGATGTGCGTTCACTACACCGCTTTTGTCGTAAACAGGTGAACTTAACGAATATGCTGGAGATGTTGGTGAAAACTTTGGAGATGTTATTGAATAAGGTGAATAATTTGGACTAGCAATATTTTGTGCAACTGGTGAGGTTGGCGAATATTTTGGCGATGTAGGAGAATATTTTGGAGATGTTGGCGAATATTTTGGAGATGTAGGAGAATATTTTGGCGACGTTGGCGAATATTTTGGAGATGTTGGAGAATATTTTGGTGATGTTGGCGAATATTTTGGTGACGTTACTGAATAAACTGGTGACATAACATTATATTGTGAATTTACATTCATTTGTTCATTTTGATTTTTTGGTGAAGTTGGTGAATAATAAGCATTATTTGCATTATATGTAGGTGATGTTGGTGAATATGAAGGTGAATAAATATTATGATTAATTTGAGGTTTAGGTGAAAAAATATCTAACATAGGATTAGGTGAATATATATTAGGTGATTGAATAATATTATTATTCATATTTGGATTAGGTGAAAATACATTATAATTCATGATATTATTATTTTTAGGTGAAAATAATAAATTAGTTGCATCTACTGGTTGTTGGTTTTGATGATCAAAAGGTGAGAATGGTGAATGTATAACAGATGTTGGTGATTTAGGTGATTGTGTTGGTGAAAATTTACCACCTAATTTTAATGTATCTAAATTATTTATATCTTTAGATGATGGAGACATAACATTATCTCCATAATTCTGTAAATTATATTGTGGTGATAATAAACTATTAACATTATCTATAGGTGCTGTAGGTGATAATAAATTTGCATTATATGTAGGTGAAAATGGTAAAGGAGAATTAATGGTATTAATTGCTACTGGTGATTGTAAACCATCAGGTGTTATAACATGTAAACTATCTGGTGTTGTAAATCCAGCACTTGTTAAATCTTGAATAGTTTCTAAATTTTGATTAGCATCATTCAATTTTTGATTATCTATAATTATATCAAATGAACCAGTTCCTATTTTACATAATTGACCTAACATTATATTTTCTGTAATACCTTTCAAATTATCTACCTGAGCAAATGCAGCTGCTTCTAATAATATTTCAACAGTTTCTTCAAAACTACATTTAATCAATGGTCCTTTATCTACTCTATTTATACCATGTCTTGTTATAGACATTAAATAACCTTTTTGTGTCATAACATCACATAATATTGATAAATGTCTATAATTAACATAAGAACTATCAAATGATATAACTGTTCTTAATTCTTTTAATAAAGCTCTTCTTACAGCTTCTATACCTAATACTTCAAATATTTCTACAATATCATTAGATACAGTTTTTTTAAAATCTACTTGTGGTGCACAGAATATATTTTCTAAATTACATCCATCAGTATCTAATACCCAATGAGAACTTCTAACAAACTTTCCATTCTCTGAATCGTATGTTATTTTAGATTCCTCTCTCATATATACTTTAGTTATATTTTCAATACCTCTTAATTTTAATGTAGATAAACATTGTTCCATTAGTTTTTTTAAAAACGTATCTTCTGTATCTTCTCTAGAAATATTATGTCCAATATGATTCTTATTCTTAAGTTCTAAATCGTCTTCTGCATTTTTGCTGTTTGTTTTCATAAATACCATGTCATCATCCTCTTTGATTGTTATATCACTCTTGTTATCATCATCATCATCATAAGTATTACTATTATTATTATTTCCCTTCTTTTGTTTTTTGCTCTCATTATTATTATTATTATTATTGTTACTTTTGTTTGTATTCTTATTTTTTCCATCTTTCGTATTTTTTGGAGATACATTATTTTCACCAAACAAAAAGTCATCACCATCGTCATCAAAATCGTCAACCTCATCATTATTATTATCATTATTATCATTGTTCATGCTGTTATCTTCATTTGGGCTGTTTTTATTTCCAAACAAATCTGATGCATTAGAATCATCATCTCCACTTCCATCTTCTTTTTTTATATTCTTCACTCTAATATCATTATTATTATTATTATAAATATTATTTGGAACAGGTGATGAACTAATATTGTTTACCTCTTCATTGTTACCACTATTTATACTTATATTATCTTCATTCTTAGTATTTATATCTGATGATATATTATTTTTTACCTTGGACTTAAATATATTTGTGCTATTGTTATCATAATCATGATGAGGATGAGTACTATTTTTTCCTTCATCAAAATTACCTCTCTCATTATCAACTATGTTTTCATCTTCTTCTTCTTGTTCGTCAACTTGTTCATTATGATGATCTACAGCATCATAATTCATAAAATTATATTCACCATTTAAATATTTCACACGAATTCTTAAAACTAAATCTTCTGAGTTATCATCTGTATATATAATATCTAATTCATCACTTGAGAACACAGAATATATAATATAAACAATTTCTTTCATAGTTAATTTTTTTTCATTGACATGTATATTTGTTAATTGTATTCTTAATACCCATTCACCTAGAGAATATTGAGTATCATCTTCATCTGGAAATTCATAAAATTCGTTAACCCAAGATTTATCTTCCTCTAAAATAGTTGTAGTTGTATTAGGATCATAAATAATTTGTGCATGCGAAGTTAATTGTTTCAATGTAGTATATTCTAATTTGGTTAAAATATCTTTAGCTTTTTGTTGATCATTCGAAACCATATCATCTAAATATATTGTTGTTGATGGAGTTTTTACATTTTTTACTATATTTATTAATTCTTTTAATCTTGGAACACCTAATGTAACATTTTTTGAACCCACACCAGCAAAGTGAAATGTATTCAAAGTCATCTGAGTTGCAGGTTCTCCAATTGATTGAGCAGCTAAAGCTCCTACACATTCTCCTGGATGACATAAAGATTTATAAAATATTTTTTCTATTTCTTGTAATAACCAATCTAATCCTTTAACACTAATTTTATGTGTTTGAGTTAAAAGTTTTGAATTCAAATAAGTTCTTAAATGTGCTTTCAACAAAATAGTAGCATTATTTTGAGCTTCAACTGATAAAGTATCATTACTATTTATTTGTTTAATTATTACTAATTTTTCTAAGAAATTATTAACTTTATGTACTACATCAATAGGATTTAACATAGAATTCTCATCATAATTATATTTTAAGGTATTTCCATAATATTTTTTTGTTCCTATATTAATATTATCTGAATAATTATCATCATCATTATAATTCTCATCATCATCATTATAATTATCATCATCATCATCATCATCATAATCATCATCATCATCATCATCATAATCATCATTGTCATAATTATTATTATTGTCTATATCAGATCCCATGTCATTATCTGCATCACCCATATGAAATTCATCCATACCTTTAAAAGGTGATTGATCTCCTTTACTTATTATCATATTATTAAGATCATTATTTTCATACTCCTTTTTAATTTCAGACATAAGTTCATTATTTTCATTTTTATATTTATCAAATTTATTTTTTCTCCTTCTTCTTTTCCTTCTATTTCTATTTTTACGTTCCCTAGGATTATGTGTAGATGATAAATTACCCTTCTCCATAAGTTTTCTACTATTATTATTATTATTGTTGCTACTATTATTATTACTTACGAATGGTATACATGGAAATTGAGATTTTGCATATTCAATAAGTCTATTCATATTTATTGGTAAGTGTTGTCTTATATCTCCATCTGGAAATATTTCTTTACATAAATAATTTTTACATTTATATAATTCTTCAAATTCTTGATTTAATATATTTTGCTTATTATAATCTATATATGATGGATTTCTACTACCATCATTTTTATTACCTATATAAAAATCTTTTCCATATGGTTCTTCATCAAAATTATATTTATATAATTTATTAATTTCTTTATTATCTAATTTCATTAAATCTAAAACTTGATCCTCTATATATTCACCTGCCATACCATCTTCTCCATATAAAAATTGAATAATATCTCCATATGAATTTCGCACAGTTCTATCATATTGCACCATAACATCTTCCATTGCTTTTATTAATCTTCTTTGTATATACCCTGTTTCAGATGTTTTACATGCAGTATCAATAATACCTTCTCTACCTCCCATTGCATGGAAAAATACTTCTTGTGGTGTTAATCCACTTAAATATGAATTAGATACAAATCCTCTACTTTCAGGACCATAATCAAATTTAATAAAATGTGGTAAAGATCTATGATTAAAACCAAATGGTATTCTTTTTCCTTCAACATTTTGTTGACCTACACATGATATAATTTGAGATATATTAATAATAGAACCTTTTGATCCACTAGCCACCATACTAAAAATATTATTTCTTTCATCTAAACTTTCGGATGCAACTTTTCCAGCCATTTCTCTTGCACAATTTAATTCATTATTAACTCTAGTTTCAAAAGATTCATATAATGATTTTCCTGGTTGGCATTCTAATTCTCCTTTTTGTGCCTTTTCAACAAGTTTTGACACTTCACTTTTAGATTTATCTAATATTTCTCGCACTTTGCCTAATACTTTATTACTTGCAATAATATCTGAACAACTGACAGTAAAACCAACATATTCCAGCCAATTATTTGTAACTTTTTGTAATGCTGATAAAAAATCTTTTGTTTTATCTGGACCCATTTCATGCCATAAAATATGAATTAATGATCCACTAGAAGAACCAACAGTTCTTTTACATATGATACCACTTAATAATTCATTATTTTTTATAATAACCTTACCATCATTAATTGAACAATATGGATTATCATCTTTAGATGATGTTGAAGAATCTCTCATTAAATTAATTTTTACCATATTAAAACGTTTAAATGAATTAACTCCTCCACCAATATTATTATTATTATTAAAATTATTATTATTGTTGTTGTTTGTGGTGGTGGGGTTGATATCATTTTGTTGTGCATTTCCTACATTTATATTATCTACAATAGATAGAGGACTATTAGGATGATTATTTCCACTTCGTGAAAATGCATTTCCCTTTTCTGCATAATTATCATTATTGTCATTAGTTGAATTACCATAATAATAATTACCACTATTATTCATTTTACTACTATCCTTGTTAATATTCATATTAACATCTCTACCAGCTTTATTATTAGTTATATCATTTTTATCATCTTGTATATTCATATCATCAAATTGTAATAACATCGAAAAAATTTGTTTACCTGTCCATAATGCCCTTGGTTTTATTATTGCTGGTGTTGGTATTACATGATTCCAATATGGAATCCAAATTAATAAGGACATTACTTCTTCTTTTGTAAGGAAATTATCTCTTCTTGTAAATTTTCTTATAGCCAATAATGAATCTTGAACTATACCCATAACAGGTTTATTACCTTGTGGTGATACAATTTGTCTTTGCACAATCATTAAATGTTTGATTTCAGATCTAGTTTCATGTGATTGAGCTAAGTGTAAGTTCATTTCATCTCCATCGAAATCGGCATTATATGGAGATGTAACTGATAAATTTAAACGAAATGTTGAATATGGTAATATTTTAGCCTTATGACCCATAATACTCATTTTATGTAATGAAGGCTGCCTATTAAATAAAATATAATCTTCATCTGTCATATGTCTTTCAACTTTATATCCATACTCTAATTGTTTCTCTGAATTTCTTCGTACATGTCTTAAATCATATTTCGTACCATTATCTCTAATAATATATTTTGCCCCAGGCCATTCATATGGACCTCTTTCTACTAGTTTCTTTAGATTATCATAATTTAAAGGTGTTACAGTTTCACAAAATGTTAATGTCATAGCTACAGATTTAGGAACACCTATATAATCAATATTTAAATTTGGATCTCCTGTTATAACTGTTCTTGCTGAGAAGTCTACTCTTTTACCCATCAAATTACCTCTTAATCTTCCTTCTTTACCTTTTAATCTTGTTCTTATAGCTTTTATAGGTTTTTTAGATCGTGTGGTTGCTATGGGCATACCTGGAATATCATTATCAAAAAGAGTTGTGATATGAAATTGTAATAAGGAACATAAATCTTGTAATACATGTGATTTTGCTCCTCTATCTGTTTGCCTTTTTAATTGTATATTTGTTTTTACAATATCTAATAATTTTAAAGTTAAATCATCTTCACTTCTTTGATTTCCATATTGAACATAAGGTCTTGCACATGGTGGTGGAATAGGTATACATGTTAATATTAAAGAAGCTGGTATACATCTATCAGAATTAAATCCTAATATACTCATTTCTTCTTTTCTTATTTTCTTTAATATTTCTAAAGCTTCTTCAGCACTTAATTTTCTTTTACTTTCATCAATATCTTCTTCACTACTATGTAAAAATTGAATATACATATTTGGTCCTTCTCTACTATATTTAGGTTGAACACATCCACAATCTACATCTTCTTTACTTACCATTTCAAATAGGTTCGTATAATTACTTTTATTTAAAACCATTTGTTGATTCATATTTAAATTACTTAAATCATTGTTATAAAAATTATTTAAAGAATTATCATTAATATTTAATCCTTCTTCTTCTATAGAATGATCACATGCCTTTATGCCTAAACACAGTTCAGCTAATTTTCTTAATCTTAAACTATTCACTTTAATCTTTTCAATATATTTAACTTTAGAACTATTTACATTACATAATAATCTACCACAATGATAACATACACATCTTAAAACATTCAATACTACATTCATAAAACCATAATGATACATTGGTTTAGCTAATTCTATATGACCAAAATGACCAGGACAATATTTCACATTCATATTACATGTACCACATAAGGTCCTATAATCAATAGTACCCATTCGTATATCATTTAATCCACCTTCTCTTGGAAAACCATCTTTATATATATCTACATTTACTACTTCACAAACACTTATCTTTTTTATTATTTCTGGATCTAAAACACCTAACTCTAATCGTTTTACTCTCTTTAATTCACATGCTGAATATGGAATATTCAAATCTACCGTCATTGTTATATAGAATTATATTATATATATATATATATATATATATATATAAATTTATATTACATTAATTTTATTGACTCTATTATATATCTATATTCTATTTAAAAATATATTTTTTTTTTTTTATGGTAAAAAAAAATCTTCCTATTGCTCAACTTGGATAACTATCCATTGATCTCATCACCATAAAAAAAAAAAAAATAAATATATATATATATGTAAATATAAATATATGTAATTCTTTTAATTTAATTTTTGCTTTAATTTTTTTTCATGTTACAATGTATATAATCTTCGTTATATTTATACATGATTTTAAATCAAATATTTTGAAAGTAATTTTTTTTTTTTTTTTTTATAAGTGTTAATAAAACGTATATACAAATAAAACATATAAATATATATATATATATATATATTATAGTTTACTCTTCATAAGAAACAACAGCTAAATAAAAAAAATAAACACATATATATATATATATATATATTTATAACTTAAAGATCATATTAAAAAAAATCTATAAAAATTACAACATTATATATATATGCATCTTTTTTTTTTTGTTAATTTTTTATTACATAATATTTCACATATAATAATATAAATAACCCTTTATTCTCTTATACCATTAAAAAATGTAGTCTCACAAAAAAAATAAAATAAAATAAAATAAACAAAGAAATAATTAAATCTACTAAATTAAAGAATAAGGATATAAGAAAAAAAAAAAAAGAAGGATAAGGTCCATATAAATATAATTTTATTCATACATATTTACATATATATAATAATATAAAAAATTATCCTTTAATATAATTTTCAATATATGTGGAAACACAATTTATTATAATTATATTAAGGAATGGAAAAATAAAACCTTCATTTTTTATTATTAATTCATAAAAAATATATTATATATATAATATATATATTTAATGTTATGAAGAAAATAATAGGATTCATAAAAATATATATTTATATATATATATAATAATAATATAAATGTAATTAAATTATAAATATATCAATGTAATAATATATACATATAAAAAAATATAAAAAGTTTATTTTATATTCTTGAAAAAAAAAAAGAAAAAAAAAAAAAAAAAAGGATAATAAAAATTATTTTTTTTAAATCATAATGAACTATAAATCAGTTTTACTATCATCCACTAAATTTTTATGGGAAAAAGAAAAAAAAAAAAAAAAAAGAAAGAAAGGAAGAAATAATATAAAGAATAAAAATATTATACATACATATAAAATTATATATATATAATAAGTGATATAATATATTATTATTATTATTAATTTATTAATATATATATTATTATAAATGGTATTCACATAAATATAATATATATATATATATATAAATATTATAATATTAATATTATAGTTTTTCTATTTGAACATATATTATTATATAATAAATTATATTAATGATATCACTTCAACAGAATAATATTATAAATTTTTTTTATAATATTAATATATATATTAATTATATATTATTATATATATATATAATATTTTATGGATCTTAACTGAAGTACAAAATTTTTATATTAAATCTGTACTCTTTTTTTTCCACTAAAATTATTATAGGTAAAAAAAATATATTATTATATTATTATTTTTTTATATATAATAAATACATAATATTATAATCATTCATGTTAAATAAATATTATCATTTATTTATATCAAAATAAAAGTAGAACTTTTTATATAATTTAATTTTTAAATAACAACAAAAAAAAAGAAAAAATATAATATATATATGACAAAAAGCCTACATTTAAAATAATAATTTTGACATATTTAATAAATTAATGTTATAAATTGTACGTATTATTCATTATTATTATATATATATTTTTCAACATGTCAAAAAAAAAAATATATTATAACATTTGTAGATATATAATAAGAAATACGTATAAATTAAAGCATAAAAAAAAAAAATGCATAATTTTTATTTTAATTATATTTTAACCGTATATCATAGTTTAACATTTCCACATAATAAAAGAGAAAACTAATTTAAAAGTTCAAATATTTATAAATATTAAAAATGTACACCTTTTATTAACAAATAATTTATAATATATATATATATATATATATATATATATATATATTTTTATTTCTATATTTTTTATATAAGCATTTAAACTTAATTAAAAAAAATGACAAAACTTATAAATCCATTGTACTTCTTTTACAAAAAATTTGCAACGCATAAAAATATAAATAATATATTTATTAAGGTGTATTTATTTATGCATATATTTATCCTTTTTGAATTTATATTTTTTATCTTATTATTATATTTTATTCAAACCATTAAACTTGTAAAATAATATGAATATATGATATAGGAGAATAAAGGAAATAATAAATATTTCTTTTGGACACATATAATATATATATAATATAAATTTCACTGAATATAATTTTTTTTTAGTAGATAATATACACTACTTATTTATTATATTTTCCCTCAAGATATAATAATGTATTTATATTCCATGTGATAATAAAAAAATGTTTTCATAAAAATATAGTTTTTTTCATATTATGATTAATTTTTTATAACAAATATTTTTAAAAAGAATATACAAATAAGAAAAAATTAGTTCAAAAAAGAAAAGAAATGAAAATGATAAAATGAAATAAATACATATAATACATACACATATATATATATATATATATATATATAATAAGACTAGCTTCATTGCCATCCCTTATGATTCATAAGAATGTAAAACAAAATATATATACTAACATTTATACATATAAAAGCATTAATCAACATTATTAAGAAATATGAAAAAACAAAATCTAATCATAATAAATAAAACCTAACAAAAAAATATTAAATATTAAAAGGAATAACTGTGCAACCTCTGCCGTTGAAATTAAGTATATAAATAAAAATATTTTTTTTATTTTATATAAAATGCATAATTTGTATGAACATGATTCAATTTTTATGAACAGGTCAGGTCGTATGAACGACAATTATTGTGTGTAAATTTATCCAACAAAAAAAAAAAAAAAAAAAAAAAAATACAAACAAACAAACAATACATACATATATATATATATATATATATATTATTGATTTATTCATATAATTCCCTAAATATTATGCGTGTAACATTGTTATTTTCCATAACTTGAATCAAATTAGTTGTTCATATCAGAATGGATTTGTTTTTGAATTGGCAAAGTATGAATTTGATTATTTTCCTTTTTGGAATTTTGAATATTATTATAAATAGACAATGATTGTGAAATAAGGCTACTGATATTATTTAGATCTGCTGGTATAATGACAGTGTTATTATTTTTACATATATTTGAGAAAACATCAATATATTGTTCAGCAACCAGTAAAGAAATAGCATTATTTGAATCTAGTTTTTTTATTTTATTTGAAATAATTTCTATAGCTTCAGCTGTAGCATCAGCTTTAGCTTTGATAGCAAAAGATTGTCCTTCTGCTATTAATATAGATTTCCTTTTTTTTCCAATTGCTATATTAATTTCACTTTCTCTTTCTCCTTCACTTTGTAAAATTTCAGCTCTTTTTCTTCTTTCTGCTTCAGCTTGTTTTTCCATAGCATTTTTTATATTCACAGGTAAGATAATATCACGAATTTCATATCTCATACATTTTATTCCCCAGTTTTTTGCTGATTCATTTATAGCCTTAACAAGTTTTTCGTTTAAATTATCTCTTTCTAAAAATGTTGCATCAAGGGTTAATTTACCTAATTCCGATCTCATAGTAACTTGTGCTAATTGAGTTACTGCAAAAACAGCATCTTCAATAGCATAAGAAGAATTATATGGATTGTCACATTTTATATATAATACTCCGTCAATATTTAAAGTAACATTATCTTTTGTAATAGCTGTTTGATTTGGAATTGTAATAGTTTCTTCTTTTAATGAAAAAACATAAGCTATTTTATCTATAAAAGGTATTAAAAAATGAATACCTGCTAATAATGTTTTATTATATTTTCCTAACCTTTCTACTATATATGCTGTTTGTTGAGGTATAATTACAAAACCTAAATGGTTCCAAAACTTTTTTGTATATTTTTTTCCATCATTACTAGTATAGAAATTTCTTTTTTCACATAAAAACAAATTTTTATTTTTTTTATGATTTATTATATTTTTATTATTTTGGAAAATATAATTATATGTATGATACCCTTTAGCTGGGTTTAATATTTTCTCATACTTTTGTAAAAAAATGGTGCCCCCTCTAAATCTACTTAAAAAAAAAGTGTTCATCTTCTCATTAATTTTTATAAATCTTATAATAATTATTTTGATAAATCTCTTACGATATAAGAAAAAAAAAATATATATCTATACATATATATTTATATATATATGTTAATATTTCAAAGTTTTTAATTATTACACAATCTTTTTTTTCTCTGTTAATTTTTTTAATTTACACTTCTATATATGTGCTGGCTATTTGGTAAAATATTTATAATACTTTTAAATGTACATTTTATATATAATATATATAATTCTTTTTTTTTTTTTTTTTTTTCAAATATTTCTTAAAAAAACAGAGAGCACATTATTATATTATTTATTTTCTCATAATATATAATTGAAATATGACTTTTAAGCGTTAAAAAATAAATTATTATATATATATATATATATACATAATAATATATGTGCATAATATATTTAATTGTGAATTATAATACCTATTACATAAAAGAAATTACATATACAAGTTAATTACAAACACTATATATATATATATATATATATATTTATTTATTCATTTCATATTGATGACCTTTCAGAATGTATAAAATAATGTTTAATTTTTATAAGGTAGGCTTAAAAAATAATCAACAAATAGAAATGGAATTTTTACATATAACCAGGATCATACGATCATACAATTGTTAAAAAAAAAAAAAAAAAAAAAAAAAAAAATGTTATACATATGAATTAATAATTGTAGTTTTATAGGATCAATAAAAATTAAACATTATAGGGATTATATATATATATGTATACTAAAAAATAATGAACATGTTAACAAAATAAACATTTCAAAAAAATACATTTTCCATATTTATTATAAATAAACACCTTAAAGGTGTATAGAGATACAATCATTATATATATTTTGTAGATATAATTAATTATGAAACGTATTATTTTATTTATTTATTTTTTTTTATTATTACCTTAATTATATATACACATGGTTAATATATTTCAAATATTTTTAAAAATATATTTTATATATCTTTATTAACATTTTATGATATTAAAAACGTGACTGTAATATTTTATTATTCTATTTACACAACGGAATAATTTATTAATTTGTTAATTGTGTAAAATAATCCAGATCTATAAAATGAATTTCAGCTTTTTCTTTTTCATTATCATTATATGTAATTTTATTCGTTTCTTCAGCAAAATCATTGTGTTGTTTAATATATCCTTTAAAATAATTTTCGTCGTTATTTAAAATATTAGAATAGGTCTTATCTTTGCTATTCATATTTGTCCACATTTTTATTAACATATTAATATCGTGAATATTTATTTGTTTTTGTGGGATATTTAAAGCATTGCTTAAAATTTTTTTCAAGCGATTGTTTAAATATTTTTTGTTAGACCCATCCTTGTAATACTCTTTTTTTATCTTACCAAAATTATATTGTTTATTTAAATTATGTAAGATGTCCATTTTGTTTTGTATATTATCATACATATCAACATTATCTGCTTTAGTTTTATCACCTTTTAGGTGGTATACTACCTGAGGGTTATAATAATATTTTTTTTCATCATCTTCATAAATATTATTTTTAAAATTTAAATTATTTGTATTATCTTGTTTATAAACATTTTCGAAACATTTAATAGACAACATGTTATATATACATAAACTTAAGAGAAAACACAAAGGAAAATATTGCATTTTGTAATTATTAAAAAAGAAAAATCTATATAGAGATAATGTGCTATATATAAATACTTTTGTATTAGGAAAAATAAATGATAACAAGAAATTAATTGAAACAAAAAAAAAATATTATGTTTTTTTTTTTTTTTTTTTTTTTTTTTTTTAATTATTCACGAGGTGGAAAATATATTTTAAAATTATAACAAGACAAATATTTTTTTGTACATTTTGTATGTAAATACAGAGTATAATAACACATATTTATCCAAAAATTATGTGTTATATATATATATATATATGTATATATATATTTTTCTTCGAATGACTAAATAAATTTTATGAGACAAAAAATATAAAACAATGGTTCAAATGATACAAAAAAATAATATACACAAAAAAAAATAGGAAATAAATAAAAATAAATTAATATATATACATACATACATATATATATATATATATATATATATATATTTTTAATGTTGGAGGGACTGGTGTAAGGGATATGGCTGCTCATATTTTTTATTTGAAAAATAGATGGTTCCTTTTTGATATCTATATATTGATTTCGGTTTGACTTGTTTGTTTAGGTCATGTTGAATTTCTAAATTGTCAAAAGAATAAAAAGGAAGATTATTATGATATTTTATTAGATCTTGTTTGTATATATCTTTAACTAGATTAGATTGTAACAACATTTTGGCTATCTGATGATAATCTATAATATGGAATAGTTCATGTTGTTGTATGACATTTCTAGCTATAGCATTAACAATTTTTTCATCATTTAATTTTAAATGTTTTTGAACATTTGTTAATGCTCTCATAATTTTATTAAATTCATAAGGTTCTAAACTTTCTAAATGACGATGTAAATGTTTACATAAAATTTGAAAAGATGTTTCATCTAAAAGATTATGAAAAGATAATATTTCAAAAATTGTTGATATATCATAAATACTTTTATTATTTTTATTATCATTTCTTTTTAATTGTTTATTTATATTATAAAATATATCCTTTTGTAGATTTTTATTAATCTTTAATTTATGTGCGAAATAACATAAAGTTGATAAACTTGAAAGATCTAATATATCTATATTTTTATTAATATATAATAATATTTTTTTTAATATTTTATATATTGAAGAATAATATAATGGTAATACACTTGATAAACAAGAACTTATATTACATAACACACTAGGTGGATAGTCATAAAAATATATATCAATATGTTTTAATATATATTCATATAAAATTATATCATTAATTTTTATTTTATGAAATGATAATATTACTTTTTCTATAAAATATGGATTTAAACAATTCTGTTCTTTTAACATATATATTATATATTTACTTATATAATCATAAAAAATATAATTTTGAAATTTTAAATTCGATAAATAATATCCTACATCTATTATATTCTTTATATTTGGGTAATAATTAAATTGTTCTTGTTTATATTTTATTAACTCATCATCAGATGGTAAATTATAAAATGAATCATCATCTGTATTATCATCTGTAATATCATCTGCATTATCATCTGCATTATCATCTATATAGTCATCTATATAGTCATCATTATTTTCATATTTATTTTTAATTTTATCATTATCAGTTACAACATGGCTGTTCATAATATTCCTACTCTTCATAGAAGCAATTCCAATTTTATTACTACAATTATTGTTGTTTATCTGGCTGTATGAATTGTCTATATGATTATTATTTAAAAATGTATCCCTGTTTATATTATTCATCCTCTCATATTTCGGCCCATTCACATTGTTTACAAATTCTTGGTTACACATATTCATTCTATAGATAATTTCTTCTACAATTTTATTAAGATATAAATAATCATGTATTAAACAAGACGAATAGGACTCTACAATTTTTATCAAATAATAAAAAGGAAGGGATTGTATTTGTGGTTGAAGTATATCTCTAATTTTATTAAAGAGATATATATCTTGTAAATGACAATAAGAGAAGGCTCTTAAAATCAATATAAGTTGATAAGGCATATATGAATTTAATCTATTATATAACATTTTAGTAACATTTTCTAATTGAGCAGTAGCTTTTAATTTACCATAATAAAAACATATTCGTGGTAAATTCAAAAATGTATTTATTTTATTTTGAATTCTAGAAGTAATTAATTTAAATCTCCAATCACTAGAAGAACAAAAACCAACATCTACTAATCTTTTTAAAACTTTTAAATAATGATAACCTTTTTTTTTTTTATGTCGATAATAAACCCATACATTTAAAACTTCATCTGAAGTCGTTGATAGAGCTAGCTTTTTTGGTAACATCCATAACCAGCTGCATGATAATTTCTTCTCACAATAACTTGCCTCATAATTGTAAATTAATCTTTGTGTATTTTCTATACTTCTTGGAACTTTATATCTTTCTATATATCCAACCCAAGACCCTTTACCTACTCGCTTATGAAATCTATAATATGCGAAGCGCTACAATGAAGTGGTTCCAAATTTAAAAAAAAAAAAAAAAAAAAAAAAAAAAAAATATATATATATATATATAAATTGATTAAACATAATATGGTATATATATGAACATATATACAAAATGAAATATATATAAAATATATATAAAATATATATATTTATATATATATATATATATATATTTTTCTTTTTATTTGTATTACCTTCTGAATATGAAACATATGTTTTTGCATAGGCATAATTTGAGGAATATATTGAACCCACATTTTTTTTTCTCTCTTTCTTTCCCTTTTTTCCTAAAGTTAAAAATGAGAACATACAAAATTTTTGATTATTATTATTTTATTTTATTTTATTTTTATTTTTATTTTAAATTTAGAAATAAGGTGTATATTTCCCAAAAGTGTTTATATATCATCGATAATAAATTATATATGGATTCTTTTTTTTTCACATTTTGAGGATATATGGCCCATTGGTCATATGTACATAATTCATGTATTTTTTTAAATCATAAATATTACATATATAAAAAATATACATATATATATATATAATATTTATTTGTTTATTTTTATTTTATTTTATTTTTTTTTCTAAAATTTTGTGACATACAAAATTGTAAGGTATACAAATGTAAATAATATTTAAAAAAAAAAAAAAAAAAAAAAATACATGTATATATGTACATATATAAACAAAAATTGAATAAGAATATATTTATGGAATAATCGCAAATTTTATAATATATATATATTTATTTATTTATTTGTTTAATAATTTATAATATGATGAATTTGGAAGAATTCAACGAATTAGTCAAGAAAAGAGAAGATATTGAAAATGAATTAAAGGAACATATGGATTTTCTAGAAAGTCCTGAAAATAAGAATGTAGGTATGAAAGGAAATTTAATTGATTCAGAAGGATTTCCAAGGAATGATATTGACATATATAGTATTCGTGTGGCTCGAAATAAGATCATATGTTTAAAAAACGATTATATAGATATAAATAAGAAACTAGAAGAATATATACATAAGGTGCATAGTACTCATCCAGTTATACGTGTCGAACGAAACAAAAATATAAATAATGATTTATTAAATACACCACAACAAATAACAAAAGAAGAAGATATTCAAAACGCTAAGAAAAATATATTTGCTGTTATAGATGAAGTTATAGATAATTCTCCATCTCATAAATCTGGATTAAAAATAAAGGATCAGATTTTTCAATTTGGAGATATTATTAAAAAAAATGAAAATGAACAAAATCATTATTCAAATATACAACTCATTAAAGAAATAGCAAATTATATGAAAACACAACCTAAACAAATATTAGTTAAAATATTAAGAGAAGAAAATATTCTATTTTATCATATAATTCCTGAGCAGACACAGAAAGGTTTATATATAGGATGTCACATATCTCCATATGACAATTCTTAAACCTTTGTTCCCTTCAAAAAAGGAAAAATGAAATAATATATATGATTTTTATAAGGAAAAAAAGAAGAAAGGAAAAAATAAAAAAATAATAAATAAATAAATAAATAAATATATATATATATATATATATATATATGTATGTATGTATTTATAATCATTATTATGTTTATATTTTAATTTTGTTGAAAAATAACATTACCACAATGGTACAAACCAAAATAACAAAATAACAAAAAAAAAAAAAAAAAAAAAAAAAAATTAAAAAATAAAAAATAAAAAAAAAACTAATAATATATATAATATACAATATATACAAAATATATATATAAAAAATTATAAAAAGCTACACATGTTCTCTAAATCTATTACGAAATTGTCGAAACTTCCAAAATTGCAATTAATCTTTTTCGCAATCCTATAAAAATAAAATGAAATCATATATATATATATATATATATATATATATATATAAATTTATAATGACAAAATTAAAAACTTTCAACAATTTGAGCTTTTTATGCTTTACCATTTAGCATATACATATATCTTATATTGTCTTTCAAATGACATATGGAAAAACATTTTTAATAATTCCCCATCAACAATACCCTTACAATTTTTTGCAGTTACATTTACTTTACATTCTCTATATGCATTATGAGTTAAATTACCAATCGATGATATGTTATCATTTATAGCTATTTCTATACATAAGGCCTTTTTAAAATTAGAAAAATTGGAAAAGGGAATCAAAACACTAATAGATCCTTCGCTCGATGCACATAAAATACCATCCTTTTTTGTAAGTATATTGTGTTTATCATAATCACTAAAAAATATAAACGAATAAACAAATAAATAAATAAATAAATATATATATATATATATATATATACAATAGTATATATATAAAAAAAAAAAATATTACTCTTCAATTAAACTTGAATTCGATAGAGGTAGCATTTTATTTATTATACTTCCGTGGTTAAACAATGACACAGACTATATTTAAAAAAAAAAAAAAAAAAAAAAAAAATTATATATTTTATTTTTATATGTAACAGGAACATAATCCTATATTTTCAGCATTGTAAATTACCGATAATTTAAAGGAATCCTCATCGTTATATTTAAACTTGGACCTACATAAATATAAATAAATAAATAAAAATATATATATATATATATATACATACATATATATATACATATTCTTGTTTATATGCACCTTTTTATTGACTTTATTTTTCTTTTTTATTTTATTTTATTTTATTTTATTTTTTTTTTATTTTTTTTTTTACTTTTGTAATATTATAAAATTGGCATCCATGTCTGATACAACAACGTGGCTTTTCGACAAGGCACAAAGTGATCTGAAATTAAAAAAAAAAAAAAAGAATATTGAACATATATATTATATAGATAAAATATAATTTCATCATATGTTATATTAACATATATATATTTTTATTTATATTCTCTTTGTTTATCAAATTATAACTTACGTGCACCAAATATTGGAGTAATCTCTGCACACTTCAAGTAATTGAGACTGAATGAAAGATAATATATAAATAAATATAAATGATATATATTTTGAAGAATAATATAAAAAAAAAAGTAATAAACCAAATATTCATAAGGACATAATATATATATATATATATATATATATATATTTATATTTATTTATTTCCTATTTCTCTTTAAATTTTTATTTTTTACATTTTTGTAGTCGTATTGTAATATTGTAACTGATGTCATGATATCACCCACAACGATATAATCTCCACTGAAAAAAAATAAAAATAATAATAGTATAAATAAGGAGCATTTAACACACAAACGGTCACACATATATATGTATATATATATGTATATATATATATATATTTATTTATTTATTTATTTATTTTTTTATTTTTATTTATTTTTTTTCTTACTGAACATCCACTGTCATGATCCATGAGCTGGGGGTAAAGGAGACTAGCTCAACAATAGCATTGTTTCCCTCTATTTTCTAAAATAAGGATAAAATAATAAGACATATATAAATATATAAACATACACATATATTACATATTATATATTATATTTCTTTACGTACGGGTTGAAGATTTAGTGGGTCCATAAAAGCTTCATATTTTGTTATTAGGTTATTTATATCAAGAATGACAACCTGTAAAGGAAAAAAAAAAATAAATAAAATAAAATAAATAAATATATATACATATATATATATATATATATATATGTGTAATACATATGGACTTGTTCCATTTTACCATATTATTTATTGTTGCTACAATTTTGTCATCATATGGGACCAGGTTGGTTACTCCCCCGTAATTAATATTATGTGTATATATATGTTTAATTTCAAAAATGTTAGCTTTTTTTTTTGCTATAAATATATGTATATGACCAGATGTAGGTTCATTATTTTTTTCATTTGAATTACATGTACCTACAAAAATGAAACTTGTAACATCGAAATTTTTTTTCTTAAGTTTATCATTATCATATATAATAATTGTAGATACATGATATTTTGATGGTATAATATATGTATATTTTATAGAATCATGATAAGGATCAAAAAAACATATAATTTGTTTCATCATCTCATTCGTCTTATGTTTTTCTTCTGAAGGACATGAAGCTATTAATAAACCCGTTTCTGAATGATATGCAATTTTTTCAACAGTTCTATAGAACGGTATTCTTTTTAAAAATGTTTTTTTCATTTGATTTAATGGAGATATATGCATATTATACCCATCATAAAAAATAAAATAAAAATTATTTTGATTTTTTTTTTTAAATGATAGAAAATTATGAAAAGGATTTAAATAATTGAAATCATTAAATATATCTACAATATATATATTTTTTAATGATAATTTTGATATATTAATTTTTTTTTTTATATCTGAATATATAATTATTGGATTTTCACAACATACAAACAAAAAATTATACTTTTTTATTATATTACTTTGATTTATATCAATTCTTTTTTTTTCAGAAAAAACTTTTAAAAATTTTTTAAATTTAATAGAATCATTACATACATTAATTTTCCTCTTATTTATTAAAACGATTCTATTACTTTTTAAAATATTACTCTTTAAATATATTTTTTCATCAAATAATATATTATTTAAATTTTCAAAAGATGAAGGAATATCAGAAGAGACATTATTATTAAATGTACTATATTTTGAACTATCAGATTTATTATTTTCTTCTAAATTATTATCCTTAAATTCTTTTCTTAATTTCTTATTTAACATATTTATATTTTCTCTTTTTAGTTTCTTAATATCATTATGGTTAATATTACTATTATTATTATTATTATTAACAGTCATATTATCATTATTTGCAGTTTTTTTTTTTTTTTTCTGTTTTACATTTTTTATAAATGTTCTTGGTATATCACTTTGTTCAAAAATATTATCATCACATTCGCTTTCTTGTTCATACATATCAAATTCATCATCATCATCATCATCAAAATATACATCCAGATTACTGTTATAAGTACTTGATGAGTGTGTGCTTGTTATAAGTTCATCTGTTCTTTTTTTATTTTTTTTTTGTCTTCTTTTTCTTTTTCTATTTCTCTTATTTATTTTTCTATTTTTTCTGGTATAATCAAAATATTGATTAAAATCATCATCATTATCATCATATGATAAGCAAATGTCATCATCACTTAGGCTATATTTATTGAGATAATGAGAAAGGCTATCAACAGATTTGTTATATCTATTAATATATATATTTGTAGGTGATAAGGTACCATAATAAGAATCATTATATATTTCTTCTTCTGAATTATATACTCCACGTTTTTTTTTATATTTATTATGATTATATTTTTCCTTTAATTTTTTGCTTCTCTTGAAGGTTATTAAATCAATATTATTATCATAATCAGAAGATTCGTCAGATAATATACCATAAACTTGATAAAAGTTAAAAAAATATTTAGCTCTCTTAATATTTATTTTTACATTTTGTTCTCCTTTAACAACCAATACTTTTTTGTTATTATTATCAGAATTATTTTCTTTTATCATTCCTTTATTTGTATTTTTTTCTGAATTTTTTAAACTGTTCTCATCACTACTACTATATTTATTTATATATAATAAATCATTATCATTTGAATTACTATAATTTGTATCTGAATCATTACTATCGTCATCGTCATTTATATTATCATTCATATTATCATTTATATTATCATTCATATTATTATTAGCAGATGAGTCATTCATATCAACACGTTCCATATCAACCACACTATTAGTATTCGTATCCATTTTATTAATATCATTATTATATTCCAGAATATTTTGTAAACTAACAAAATTATTAGATTCAATATCTACATTATAATAATATTCATTGTCAATATATATAACATCATCCTTATATCTATTACATATTTTATATAACTCCTTCGAATTTTTAAATGTCACACTACCAAAATCGAAAAAATCAAAAACGTCAGTGTTACATTGAGATAAAAACCTTAAAACATTTCTTTTACTATTTTTTATTCTTTTCTCATTTCCTAAATCTTCACACACATTTAATTTATATGTATATTTACCATTACAATGTGTACGTTCTTCAGAATTATTATCCTTACAAACTTTATAAATATATTTTAAAATGAATTCTCTCCTTTTTAAATATTCTTTATGTAATTTAAATAATGTATTACACTCTTCTTGTTTCTTAACCCATTTTCTATAATTATTATCAATTAAAAATCTGTCCATAGTAGTGCACTCAAAATTATCATCACCACTGTTGTTATCATCACCATTTTTATTATCATCACCATCATTTTTATTATCACCACTTTTATTATCATCACCATCATTTTTATCATCACCATCATTTTTATCATCACCATCATTTTTATTATCACCACTTTTATTATCACCACTTTTATTATCACCACTTTTATTATCACACATTTCATAATTTTGACACGTATGTTGCCCTTCCATATTTTTTTCTTTTTGCTTCTTCTTATCATATGCACACAGTATGAAATATTCTATATGTCCATCACTATAACCCAAGAATAAATACATATTATCATTCATCACTATCAATTCGACGTCACTTATATATACAAAAAAACTCATCACAGGTTTGTAATAACTAACGGCATTGAAAATTTGATGAGTCTGTTCATCCTTCTCTTGTTCGACATTTGTATCTGGGTCTGTTGCTTCTCTATCCTTTTTATAATTGCCTTCTTTTATTTCTTTCAGTTTATTCATATTTACATTATATATAACAACTTGGTTATTATTAAAAACACACACCAATAAATTTTTATATAAAGACATGCTACTGATGTTTTCTTTTAAAATATATGTATATAAATGAGCAATATAATTTTCTATAACAACATATATCTTAATTCCTTCCTTACAATATATATATATATAATCATTGTATATAGAATAATTAAAAATAAATGTAACTTCTAAATTATATATCAACTTTAAAGATAAACAACATAATAATCGAATATTATTATTACATATCTGTATTAGATAAGGATGATTCTTAACAATATTAAAATATAATGTATTACTATACATATCAATATCTATATTTTCATATTCACATAAAAATATTTCATTACATATTTCTTTTAAAAAGCTTTCATTAGATATATTATTTTTGATATCTTCTTTCTTTTCTTCATTTAAAAAAAAATTATGATTATTTAAATTCTTTTTTTTATCATCTTGTATATCTCTAGAATGAGACATATGAAACATATTATCATTATTATAACTTGTAAAAGAATCATTCAAAGGATAATTAATAATATTATCTTGATGTTCATTCGTAATATTATGAAACTTATTATCTTTATTATTAATCACAATTTCAGTGCTACAATTTTTTTTATTTGTCTTGTTCTTTTTTAATATATTCCTTGAAACTCCAACTATTTTTGTTTGGTTTGCATAAGTAACACATATCATAAAAATATGGAAATAAATAAAATTTGAATATTTCAAGACATTTATTTCTTTTTCATTTTCAAAGTAATATTTATTTAGAAAACATAAATCTATATTTTTTATTTTTATATATTTTTTATTATTTAAAGATACAAAAACATCAAAATGTAATGGTTCTTCTGATATACTTTTTTTTTTGTTTTTTTTGTGTTTTTTTTTTGGATGTAAATTATTTCCATCATCATTAGATACATTCATCATACATTCATCATCATTGATAGGAATCTTATTTTTATTCTCATTAATAGATAAAGAATCTTTATAAACTTTATCCTTATCATTTATAATATAATCCTTAGGAATATTTTCTTCAGGATTATTATTTTCTTTTTTCATTATATCATTTGTAATAGTATTATGTGCACTTTTTTTTTTTTTTTTTAAATATATAACATATTTTACTACAAAAAAATTATTAACTTTATTAATATTAAGATCACAAGTTATATTAGTTTTTAAACCACTTTGAATAATAGATACACATCCTGTCCTTCCATAACTATTACATGTGATGATTTCATTTTCATTTTGTTTATTTTTAATAACACACATATCTAATATAGGACCCATATTTTGTATAACTGATAATATTTCAATATAAAACTTTTTTTTTTCTGTTTTGTTTTTTTGATTTACTTCATTATAATCATTTATATAATTCATACTAGGACCATAATTTACATCTCTTGTTGATGTATTAATACTAGAATGATAATAATCATTCTTAGGTCTATTATATTTATTTCTTTCTATATTATCATGATAAGTACATGTAGAAAAAGAAGTTCTATTATAATTAATATTGTTCTCTTGTTTATTATTTTTATTGATACAATATTTTCTTATATCATCTATTTCGTTATTTGCATAATGATTATTATAAAAATTATTTATGCCACTAGGAATATTTGAAATATTGTTAATATTACTTACATGGTTAATATTATCTATATGGAACATATTTCTATCATTCTCATTCATTATAGGGACCACCATATATTTTTTTTTATTCAAAATATCTTCTACATATTTATTATCATCACACATATTATTCATCTCTGTTGATAACATTTCATCTTCTTTTAAAATTTCAGAGTAAGTCGAATATTCAACAGGTTGAAAGTCCTCACGTTCATATATTGGAGTATAATGCATTCTCAATAAATAACTATCACTTATTTGAGAACCTAGAAATATAATATCTGGAAATATACAAGTTATTACATTAGCTCTAGAACATGTACCTATAAACTGAACACGCATTGATGAAATATCACCAGTAAAAATATTATTATCACTATATTTGCAATAATAATCATAATATTTATATTTATAATTTTGATTTCTTTTTTGTATATCATGTTTATGTTGTATATCCTTATAATTATAATCATCATAATTGTCAATTGTGTTTTCCATATTATTATATACATCATTATATTTTTCATCAAATACATGTTTCTTATTTTTTTTTGGCATAAAGGATAAAATAAATAAATCTCCATAATCATCAGATAAAATAAATTTATTTATATCTATAGGTTCTATATAAGTAATAGTCCTAAATTCAGAACTTAGAAAAAAATTTCTTCTTTTTTCTTTTATAATATTTATATAATTAATAAATTGAAAACCAATTAATAATATTTTATATTTTGATAAGCATAATATTTTATTTATACTTGGATCCACATGTAAGGGTTTATAAAATTTAGGTAATAGATATTCTTTATCAATAATATTGTAAATAAATAAATTATTTTTATTTATATTATTATTATATTTATTATTATTGTATATATTATATTCATTCTTATCATGTTTATCATTATTTTCTTTATAGTCATGATATTTATCATTATCACTATAATCAAATTCTGCATCTTCGTCACTCAAGTATTTCATACTAGCATCATTCATTTTATACAAAGGTATAATCCTCATATACCTTTCATAAAATTCTGTATCTGATTTCTTATAATCATATAATATACATATAGTCGAATACATATATTCATCATTATATTTATTATCAAAAGTATTACAAGAATCAACCATAGACAATTTTATACCATCTTCTTTATTATCTTTTATATTATCATAACCATCTACCCTACGCATTAAATTCTTATTATATTCATTATCTGAAGGATATATAGATTCAAATAAATTATTATTTTGGAATGATACCACACTATTATTGTGATCAAAACTAATACAGTTTCTAGCATCGTATATTCTTTTCTCCTTTTCTTCAACCTTTAGTTTTTTTATAGAATTATATGTTTTGTCATTATTATTATGAATGGTACCTATCAAATCAGAACCTATGTTCTTTGATAATTTATCATATTCACCACATATTTTATCTCCACCAGGATATATATTTTTCTTTTTATACAAATTTACATCTTCTTGATCAGATGTGTTTATTTCTTTTTTTATTTTTTTATATTTATTTTGATCCTCCAAAAATAAATCTTCATTATTTAAACCCACTTCATTTTTTGATATATCGTCACATAGGGAATTACCACTTTTATGAGCATGATCATAATATTTATTGTTAGTGCATTTTTTACATCCATCATAATTGCTTCTATAATCATTGTAATTACTTCTA
>NC_031483.1:585458-589748 GCF_001602025.1 Plasmodium gaboni | reverse complement strand
TTTTTTTTTTTTTTTTTTTTTAAAAAAAATAAAAAATAATTTTAAAAAAAATTTTTTTTTAAAATTTTTTTTTTTTAAATAAAAAGGAAAAAAATTAAAATTAATTTAAAAAAAAAAAAAAAAAAAAAAAAAAAAAGAATATTATAATTAAATAATATCATAATAATATAAAATGAAATGATAATATTATTAAGGTGTGAAAAAAATAAATCTTTATGAAAAAATTCATAAAATTTTTTTTTTTTATTTATATATACTATATAAATGTTCCATAATCATATAATGTATATTTACATCTTTTTAATAATATATATAAGTATAAAATAAGGGTACTAATAGAATATTGCTCATGAGATTCAACATATATGATAAAATAATAATAGACAAATTTGTTACTCATTATATATTAAAATATATACATACATATAAACATATATATATATATATTTATTTATTTAAAACAAAACAAATTGTTTTCTGGCACTTCCAAAGATTTGGTGTTTCTCAACATGTAAAACGTTGAATCTTACAGTTTTTGATAATGGCCTGAGGAATTTCATAAAAAATAAAAAAAAAATAAATATATACATAAGAATATACATTTATTCAATAACATATATATATGTATGTATTTATTTATTCATACATATAACACATGTTATATTTATTAAACACACACACATAATAAATACAAATTCATTTTTATACATACCTGCATTGACCAACTGTTACTATATCACCTTCCTTTACGTCAAAACATGGAGAACAGTGACATGGAATATTTTTATGTCTTTTTTCAAATCTGTTATATTTCTTGACATAGTGTAAATAGTTTCTTCTAATTATAATTGTTCTCTTCATTTTGTTTGAAATAACCATACCTTTTAATATTCTTCCCCTAATTGATACATTTCCTGTGAATGGGCATTTCTTATCTACATAAACACCTTCCTTGGCTTCTTTAGGGGTAGCGAATCCTAATCCAACTTTTCTCCAGTATCTTACATAGCTCTTGGAGCCTTTCTTTATTTTCTTGGAATTAAAAAAACTAGCTCCTTCTTGTTTTTGGTAAGCTCTCTCATGCTACATTAAAAAGAAAAAAAAAAAAATATATATATATATATAAATGTACTTGTAAAAAAAAAAAAAAAAAAAAAATTTCATAAATTTACATGTACAGTTCAGGAAAAAAAAAAATATACATAATATATATATATATATTTTGGCTATATATAATATAAAGCATATCATATGTTAAAATAATAAAAAATATAAAAACATATACATATATATATATATATATATATATATATATTTATGTTTCAGATATATTCCTCTTTTCATATATTTATATAATATACATATTATATATTCATTTATATTCCTTTTTTGTATCATTTATATATGTTTATTATAAAATGGGAAATTCTTTTTCTTTTATCTTTTTTAAATACTTACTTGAACATCTAATGTTGTTGCCATTGTTTCCAACAAAAATCAAAATTAATTTTGTTATTTGAAGTAACTCTAAAAAATATATTTTGTTTTTATAAATATATAAATATGATATTTATATTTTTAATATTTGTTTAATTTCGTTTCATATAATTAATTATTTTGTTTTTGTTTTTTTTTCAAACCTTTATATATATATAGCTTTAATATGTTTTCTTATTTACTAAAATATAAAAATATTTATTTTATATACATATATATATTTTTTTTTTTATTTTTATTTTATATTTTTTTTTTTTTTTTTACATGACGAATATTTAATGGAAAAATTATTAATAAAAAAAAAATTAATAGGGAAAAAAAGAAAAGAAAGAAAAAAAAAAAAAACATTAAGTTTGAACAAATGATGAAAAATACAAATATATACATATATGCAATTATATATATATATATTATACACGTATATATAAATATTATGATATTATAAAATAATATGGCACTTTAAAAGTTTATACTATATAATAATTATATTTTATTATTATATATAAAAATATTTTTAAAGGGTGCTTGGCCTTATTTATTTATATATATTAAAAGGTAATAAATTAATATCTTAATATTTATATTATATGTGAAATGTATAGTAGAGCCCATAAGGGAAAAAAAAAAAAAAACAAACAACCAACATATATATTATATGTATATATATTTTTTAATATATAACAGTAAATGCTATAATATTATAATAAGCCCAATTTTTTATAATATGAACAAATATTATATATATTAATATTAATATATTTATATGTATATATAATATTATATATTATTTTATTACATACCTTTAACCCCTTCATCTCCTTATTTTTATATTGTATATATTCAATTGGTAATAATAATATATATAAAATAAAACATATGTAATATATGTAAAATGAATTAATATTTATATATTAATTTCTTGATTTACCCTAGCAAATATTCCAAGAAGAAAAAAATATATATAAATAAATAATATATTTGAAAATATGCTTAATTATAATATTATATATATATATATATATATGTATGTATATATTTTTTCTTATTTTATTTCATAAAATTTACAATTTATAATTTAAATATTAAATATTATATATCAAAAACATGAAGAATATAAAAAAAAGTAATTTCTTATAAATATTTCTTTTATTTTAAATTGTTAAATATGAATGAATATCATACTGTTATATATATATATATATATATATTTATATATGGACAACTATAAATTGAATAAGCCGTAATGTTATATAACTTTAAAATAATATATGTTTTAAAAATTATTTTTCTATATATTATTATAAATTATAAATAATTAAATATATATTCTATTTATGTAGTTCCTGTTATTTATTGAATGATAAATTTTTTATGTATAAAAAACGTGACATCCTTTTTACCAGTGTAGACATAAAGGTTTAAAAAAAAATAATAAATTATAAAATTATAAAATTTTTATGAGTTAATATGAAATCGATAAGTACATTGCCATATACATAATTCACCATGAAAAGAATTATGAAAATGAAAAAGTGCCTTCATTTAATTTGTAATTATGTACTTGTTGAATATATCAAAAAAAAAAAAAAAAAAAAAATTAAAACTAAAACTAAAACTAAATAATCACCTAATATAAAGAAAAAAAGCACACAATTATATATATATATATATATATATGTGTAATAATTTTTTGAATATCTCGTTTTTTTTTTTTATTACGTAATATAGAATATAATTGAAAGAATTTATATATATTATATAAATTATTTTGATAAATATTTATATATAAAAAATTAATAAAGATAGACATATATAAATATACATATGACATATTAAAAAATAGCAAGTTTTTTAAAAGGTTATTATTTTTTCCTTTTTCTTCAAATGGAAAATTATTATATTAAAAAAAGGTACCTTTAAAATTAAACGCATATGACTATAAAGGTATTATATATATATATATATATATATATATTTAGAATTATGTTTCTCACATATTATATTTTATTAATAATTATTCATCTTGATTTAGACATTATAATTATATTTTTTCAATATATAAAATAGAATATATTTATTTTTTTATTTTTTTTTCTTTTAATTCTAGACAGTACATAATTTTTTTTGTGTTTTTCATTTGGTACTTTGATTTGTAAATAAATTTTTATACATTTTTTTTTTTTTTCTTTTTTTCCTTCCTCTCCCCCCCCCAAAAAAAAAAAAAAAATATACTAATATATTATATATATATATATATATATATATATATATATTTATTTGTTCGTATTTGGTTGCCTTAGTTTTTTAAAACATATTTGTATACACATATATATGAATATTATAAGATACACATACAATTTATTATATATTATTTTAAAAGGAGAGTATTTTCTGGAATTATTTAACATATGCAAAAAAAATAATAATATATGTAAAAATATTATTAATATGATAAAAGTTCGTGTATTTTAAATATAAATTTCCCTTTAATTATATAAATCCATATATATTACATATATTTATAAGAAATTTGAATTGTTTGTTTTTACTATTTACCTTTTTAATAAAAAAAAAAAAAAAATTCATCTATATATTATTTTCTATTATGAAGAAAATGTCATAATTATAAAAATATATATATATATATATATATATATAATATATGTAACATATATACACACGTTCATATATATATATATATATATATATTTTTGTTTTTTAATTTTATCATCTAATGAAAGAATATCATAATCTTGTTTACTATTTAACTTTCCTTTCTTTTTTTTTTTTTTT
>NC_031483.1:584470-585158 GCF_001602025.1 Plasmodium gaboni | reverse complement strand
TTTTTTTTTTATATTATAAATTATAAATATTTTTTTTTTTTTTTTTTTTTTTTTTTTTATTTTTTAAAAAATTTTATAAATATTTTTTTTTTTTTTTTTTTTCTTTACACACCCCCCCCCCAAAAAAAAAAAAAAAAAAAAAAAAAAAATATACTAATATATTATATATATATATATATATATATATATTTATTTATTTATTTGTTCGTATTTGGTTGCCTTAGTTTTTTAAAACATATTTGTATACACATATATATGAATATTATAAGATACACATACAATTTATTATATATTATTTTAAAAGGAGAGTATTTTCTGGAATTATTTAACATATGCAAAAAAAATAATAATATATGTAAAAATATTATTAATATGATAAAAGTTCGTGTATTTTAAATATAAATTTCTCTTTAATTATATAAATCCATATATATTACATATATTTATAAGAAATTTGAATTGTTTGTTTTTACTATTTACCTTTTTAATAAAAAAAAAAAAAAAATTCATCTATATATTATTTTCTATTATGAAGAAAATGTCATAATTATAAAAATATATATATATATATATATATATATATATATATAATATATGTAACATATATACACACGTTCATATTTATATATATTTATATATATATATATATATATATATTTTTTTTTTTTTTTTTTATTATATTATAAAA
>NC_031483.1:578498-584170 GCF_001602025.1 Plasmodium gaboni | reverse complement strand
AAAAAAATAAATATATATATTTATAATAAATTTAAAAATTTAAAAAAAATAAATAATTAAAAAAAAATAAATATATATATATATATTTTTTTTTTTTTTTTAATTTTTTTATTTTATGAAATATTTTTTTTTTTTTTTTTTTTTTTTTTTTTTTTTTTTTTTTTTTTTTTTTTTTTTTTTTTTTTTTTTGAAGATATATTGTTTTGTAAAATTAAAGTTTATGAATTTATTTCTTATGAATTCTAATATACAAAAATAAAAGAAAAAAAAAAAAAAAAAAAAAGGGAAAAATATATATAATATATATATAATATATATATATTATAATTTTTATATATTTAAATATTTTTTTCTTCTTACATAATAATTGTGTGTTATAATATTATCTAACATTTTACATTCATATGTACATACATATATATATATATATATATATATATATATATATATTTATATATTTATATTTATTTATTTATATTACAATTTAAGGGTGATATATTTTAAAAGAAGAATATAATTTTTTGAATAAAAATAAAATGCTCAGAAATTCTTATAATAATGATAAATCAAGTTGTGTAAATATAAAAGTTATTGTAAGATGTAGACCATTAAATGAAAAAGAAAAGAACGATATAAATAATGAAGAGGTAGTTCGAATTAATAATAATGAAGTTATATTAACAATTAATAGAAATAATGAAATATATGAAAAAAAATATAGCTTTGATTATGCATGTGATAAAGATGTGGATCAAAAAACTTTGTTTAATAATTATATTTATCAAATAGTAGACGAGGTACCAAATAAATAAATATATATATATTAATATATATATATATATATATATATATATATATATATATATATATATTAATATATATTATATATATATTATGATATTCTATGTATATTAATTTATGTGTGCCCAATAAAAAAAAATAAAATCCATGCCATGTATATTTTACTTTTCTGTTTATCAAAATAATGTATTATTAAATACATTAAAAAAATAAAATAATATATATATATATATATGTATTTATATATATATGTATGTATTTATATATATATTTTTATTTATTTGTTCCTGCAGGTCTTAGAAGGATTTAATTGCACTTTGTTCTGCTATGGACAGACAGGGACAGGTAAGACATATACTATGGAAGGCAAAATATTAGAACACCTGAAACAATATGATAATAATAATAATAATAAAAAGATAGATTTAAATGAAAGTGTAAATAGCGACATCAGTTACTGTTATGAACTTTGTGAGAATGAAGATACTGGACTTATATTTAGAGTGACTAAAAGAATATTTGATATATTGAATAAAAGGAAGGAAGAAAAAATAAGATATTATAAGGGCAAAAATAATATATATGATGAAAAGGATAAGAAAAATATAAATATAATAAATAAGGAACCTACTGGTAATAATAAAAATAATGATAATAATAATAAAAATAATGATAATAATAATAATAATAATAATCATAATAATCATAATAATAATTATTATAGTCATAATAAAGTCCATGTTGATAAAAACCACATTTTAAACAATACAAATATAATGGAAGAACAAAATAATTTATCAGTGTGTGAAATGAGGAGAGATGCTAATAGTGATATAATAAAAAAATGTAGTGTATCTAAAAATAACAATAATGATATATATCCAACAATTGATGATAAGAATATGTATGATTTTAATATAAAAATTAGCTATTTAGAAATATATAATGAAGAATTATGTGATTTATTAAGTTCAACGAATGAAAATATAAAACTCCGAATATATGAAGATAGTAATAATAAAAGTAAAGGATTAAATGTAGATAAATTAGAAGAAAAAAGTATTAATTCTTTTGAAGAAATTTATTATATTATATGTTCAGCTATTAAAAAAAGAAGAACAGCTGAAACAGCTTATAATAAAAAATCAAGTAGGAGTCATTCCATATTTACAATTACATTAATTATAAAAGATATAAATAGTGTAGGTGAAAGCATAACTAAAATAGGTAAATTAAATTTAGTTGATTTAGCTGGTAGTGAAAACGCTTTAAAAAGTTCCTATGGTTCTTTAAAAATTCGACAACAAGAAAGTTGTAATATAAATCAATCCTTATTAACTTTAGGTCGAGTAATAAATTCATTAATTGAAAATTCATCTTATATTCCTTATAGAGATTCTAAATTAACTAGATTATTACAAGATTCTTTAGGAGGTAAGACCAAGACATTTATTGTTGCGACAATATCACCTTCTTCTTTATGCATTGATGAAACACTAAGTACTTTAGATTATGTATTTCGTGCTAAGAATATTAAGAATCGACCTGAAATAAATATAAAAACTACGAAACAATTAAAAATAAAAGATTTAAATAATGAAATAGAAAAATTAAGAAATGCATTAAATTTAAGTCGAGAAAAAAGAGGTGTTTATCTTGATACAGAAGAATATAATAATATACAAAATAGTTTAAAAAAAAATAAAGAAATATTATTAGAAAAAGAAAAAATTTTATTTGAAAAAAGTAAAAAAATTAAAAATCTATTAAATAAAATGGATAATACAGATGACTTACAAAATAAAATATTTTTCTTTTTAAAAGATACTATTCAAAAATATAAAAATATACAATCATTTCATCAAATATTAATGAAAAAAATTATAGAAGAAAAATATATTACACAATTCTTATTAAATAAATATCATTCATTAGAAGAAAATTATATTAACCAGAAAAAAAACTTTGAACAAATAAAAACAAATATGTCTAATCATATGCAGGATAATCTATTAAATTTAAAAAAAAATATAAATCAAGAAAATCATCTTTTAAATGATATCTGTAAAACCATTTTATTCATTTTAGATGATACTAAAAATTATCTAGCACAAAATAAAAAATCATACAATGATTATATTAATCATTTTGAACAACTTAATAGTAACATTAATTTTAAATATAATGATACTCTTAATTTTATACTTGATCATATGGATATATTGCAAAAATATGATCATGATTATTTGTCAACATATGAAAAGATAAAAAATGATATATCTCAATGTAAAATAAATATACCACATATAAATCAGGACTTTAAAGGTGCATCCACATCTGTCATTAGACAACATTTAAATGTCATAAAAGAGGAATATAATAATAATAAAATAAAAGAAAATGGAAATGAAGAAAATGACCTAACCAATGACCTAACCAATGACCTAACCAATGACCTAACCAATGACCTAACGAATGACCTAACAAATGACCTAACAAATGACCTAACAAATGACCTAACAAATGACCCAACAAATGACCTAACAAATGACCAACAAAATAACACTATTATGTATAATCATATAGATGAATCCTTTTCTAACCCTAAAAATAAAGAAATTATAAAAAATTTATCATTAAATAAACAAAGTGAAGATATTATAGAACGTCTAGATAAATACGAATGTGAAAAGAAATTATATAACGCAAAATCATTAATTCAATATATTAAAAGTATATGTAATATATTTCATATATTTTTAAACGAATCATTTATGTTACTAGAAAAAAAAAGTCATCAAAAATATACACATTGGAATAAAGACAAAAATATTATCAATGATAATATTCAACATATATATAAAGAATATGAGCATATTCAAAAAGAAAATAATTTTATAATTAATAATTATAAAAAAATAATAAATGAAGATATAAAACAATTTAAAGAAAATATTTTTAAAGATGTACAAACAGTTGTAAATAAAAATGTGGAAGATATTTATCAAAAAATTAATAACAAATTAGATTTATTAAATAAAGAAATATATGAAAAATCTAATGAAAATTATAAATCTGTTTTTATAAATTCTGTTACAAATATAGATCATTCTATACAACGTCTTAATGAAACCAATATAAATGATCAAAATGAATATAATAATATTAATAATGATATTAAAACAAAGATCACAAATTATCATACTGTTTTATATAACATATTATCATATCTAAAACAAAAAAGTTATATAGAAGAAAAGGAACATAATAAATATTTAAATGATACTTTAAATATTTATAATAATATATTATATACAAATAATCTAAATATAGATAAAATTTTAAATCAGTTCTCTAGTCAAACCAAAATAAACAAAATAGAAAAACGAAAATTATATCATATAATATCTGAAAAAATCTTACAAAATAAAAATAACCAGTTACAAGAACAAAATGGAAATATACATTTATTAAAGTCTAATGAAAATATGAAACTATTTAATAATGTATTTGAACAAAATATAGAAAAATGTAATATGTATATAGCAGAATTGATAGACATTTTAAAAAAAAAAGATTCCATCTCAGATATTCCATCTCTATCAAACTATGAAGTGATAGAAAATATGGATTATGAAATAAATCTAAATGTAAACGATCATGTCCAAAGAATAAGAGACACCTTTGTTAACATAGTAGAAATGATTACTCCTATAAAAATGGGTTCTGCTCCTAGAGACTCCAACTACGAAACAAATGATGATATTAACCGTGAAGATAATAATAATAATAATATTAATAATGATAACAATTTTGATGATGATGATGATGATAATGATAATAATAATGATAATAATAATGATAATAATAATGATCAAGGTGAGAGTCATAATAATTATCTTTATAATGATGATGTCATAAGACATAATTTATACCTACAAGTTAAAAATAATCTGATGAAAGAAATAGAAGAAATTACAACAATACAAGATATAGATTTAAATAATGTATTTGAACAAATAAATGAAAATTTCCATTTTCTTATTCAAGATGATAAAAATGTAGTAAATGAAAATAAATACTCTCGTTACAGTAGTTTAAATGATAATATAAATAATAAAATAGATAACAATAATTTAGCTGTAAAAAATAATTACAACAATTTATCTTTAAATGAATATATGACAACTAATAAAAATGCAACTGATAATCCTATACAAGGAACAGATGAAACTTATCAGCATGAATTAAATTATTTAAATGTAAATCAACATAATAAAAGAATTGATATAGGTGCAGAAAATATGAGTGTAACCAGTTTAAAAGAATATCAAAGAAAGAGAAATATAAATGCTCAAAATATTCATATATCAAATAACAATAATAATAGTAATAATAAATTTCAGTGCACAAAAATTAAATCCATTGAGAGCAGTGCATTTCCAAAAAAAGCATCCCCAGCTTTAAAACGTATAAAAGAAGAAAACTATAAAAATAAAAAATTTAAACTACCAAGAAGATCCAACGAATAAAAAACAAAATGTTAAATAAATATATATTATTATATTATTATATTGTATTATTTTATTTTATTTTATATTATTTTTTTTTTTTTTTTGTTTTCATATTATAAATTGGCATGGCTTGTGAAATAATGAAAATTTTATTAAGTCTCAAATTTTTTTTTAATAACCATCTCAATAAGCACATTGTTAATATGTATATAATAAATATTATATATATATATATATATATATATATATATATATATATATATATATGTATGTATTTATTTATTTATTTATTGTTTTTTGATATATGAATATTTTGAGCATTTATATTTCTCTTTCTTTGATATTATTTTAAACTGG
>NC_031483.1:564498-578198 GCF_001602025.1 Plasmodium gaboni | reverse complement strand
TTTTTTTTTTTTTTCTTTTCTTTTCTTTTCTTTTCTTTTCTTTTTTTTTTTTTTTTTTTTTTTTTTTTTTCCCTCCCCTTCAACTTTTAGTATACATCCAATTAGATGATAAAATAAAAGATAGGGGAGTATATATTGAAATAAAATAATTCAAACATATTTATTGAAAGAAAAAAAAATAAAGTGGTGTAAACACAAAAAAAAAAGAAATTATTAAGACCATAAGATAGATTAACATATTATATATGTAAATATATATAAGTATGTTATGTATATTGAATACACACACGGGTGTATATATATGAAGATATATATATATATATATGTGTGTGTATATTCGTAAGGCAGCATTAATAATTTGTAACACGTGTTTATAAGGACATTGAAAAGAACCGCATAAATAAAATATATATATATATGTATGTATGTATTTATTTATTTATATTATTTTTTTATTTATATAGATTCTTGATACACACACACAACATATTAATATATATACATATATATATATATATTTATTTATTTATTTTTTTTTTTTTATTAATAAAAATATGATTTTACTTATCGATGTTATAAGCTAATTCCACCACACACTTTGGAAAAGGAGAGAAAAAATAAAAAAAAAAAAAAAAAAATAATAAAAATAAAATAAAATAAAATAACAATAACAATAACAAGAATTCCTTAATTTATTATATATATATATATTATTTATTGTTGTGTGCTATTAACAAGATGTCAGATGTGTTTTCTATATTTAAAAAGAAACGAAATAAAAAAACCAAGTTGTATAAAACGTCAAGAAAGAAAGGTAATAATAAAAGAGGAATTTTTATGAATGATAAGAGTAGGAGGAAGGCATATGGAACTCCAAGTAAAAAAGATAGTATATATAGTGAGAGAAATAGTAAGATTATAAATAATAATATTAATAGTAATAATAATAGTAATAATTATAATAATTATCATGATATATATGATGATGATACATTAAACAAAAACAATCAACATGAAATAAATATTGTTCTTGAAAACTTTCCTAAGTTACCTATAAAAAATATAGAACTTTGTGAAGAGGTCTATAATATATTTTATATAAGAGATCAATATTTGATTGGAAATAAAAATATAATAATAAATAATGATCATATAATAATATTAGAAACTATTTTAGATAAGATTGAGAATGCTATAAATGATATGCTACATAGAGATGATTTATATTGCACAAATAAAATATTAAGTAGTGTTCATGAAAAGATATTGTGTTTATATAACAGTTTTAAGAATATAAAAAATATGATGCCTGAATTATCTAATTCATATGATTGTTTTAAAAGTAATGTTATATTTATTAAAGCAAAACAATTTAAAAAGAATTATGTATATGATAATTTAATAAATATATATACATATTTACAAGATAGTGAAATTCAACAAGATAACATTGAAGTATATAATGAAATATTATATATTAATGATAAACAAATATCTTGTCCTTCTTTTATAAATAAAAATATGTTATCATCAAATGAATATATTGAATTATTACCTATGAAATTTAATACACATTTTATAGAATTAAATAAAATCTCTGTATATTATTTATATGAAGAATCAATGAATCATATTATATGGCAAAGAGTTCTAGATGAATTAATTGTTGTTAAGGCATTGGCAGATATACCATATTTTGATCTAACTGAAATTGAAGGATTCGATTTTAAAAAAATGAAATCAGGACAAAGACAATGGTATCCAATTTATATTGCAAAGGAATTAAGTGACGAAGGACTTGCAACTGTTGAATTCCCTTTCTGGTTTTATATAGATAATTTAAAAAATATTTATAAAAAAGAATTTGACGATATCAATGAACTTACTGATTTACCAAGTCCTTTCTTTTTTGAAATATGTTCTATGTTCTTAGAAAACAACTGTTTTAAAAACTCAACACCTATAGAAACCATAGGTCAGAAAACCCCTTATAAATATATTCTCAAGGTGGCAGGTATGTATATGGGCACACAAATTTTCGAAAATACAAAAATATAAATATTACACACATAAACATGTATATAAATAAATATAAATATAAATATATATATATATATATATGTTTATGTGTCTAATATTTATTTTTTTTTTTTCTAGGCCTTATACAAGATATAAGACAAAAGCGAATCTACAAAATTATGAACAAATTAAAAAACTGTGATATATTTTCTGAGATATTAATGATAAACAATATTCAGATATATGAAACATATTGCGTTAATTATTTAGCATCTGTGTTTTTTCAAAAAAATAATTCGACAAATTCTTTCGATGAATCATTTGATATAAGGAATTATTTATTTGATCCTTTTATTTTTAGCTCATACAATATGTAAGCAATGAATGTAAGAATTATATTTTATATATAATACAAACATTAAAAAAATTATACTACTATATATATAAAATATATATATATATATTTTTTTTTTTTATTATTTTTTTTTATTTTATTTTATTTTTTTTTATTGTGTCATGCAATTTTTATGTATACATATTTATTTATACCTGTGGGTATTATCATATATGTATATATCTTTTTTAAGTTTTAAAAATATTTTAAATCTTTTTGTTTACCCCTGTTTTTGTATTTTATTCAAACGTGTAATATTATATATATATATATATATATATATATATATATATATTACCATTTTATTTTTTTATTTTTTTATTTTTTATTTTATATTTTTTTTTTTTTTTTTTTGTTGTTGTAATAAAACCATATAGCTATAATGTACATATTTATATATACCTTTTATGCTAAAAATATATACATATTTATATTTCAACCTTTTGTTGTGTCTTTTATTTGTTTATATATGACCACTTTTTTACAATATAATTCGTTTTTTCTTTATATATATATATATATATATATATATATATATATATGTATATTTTTTATTTTTTATTTTATATATTTATTTTATTTCTCTTCATATTCTTATTATATTATTTAAATATTTCTTTTTTCAAGTATTCAATATGATTATAAATGCAAGTTAAAATATATAAATATAAATATATATATATATATATATATACATATATATGGTATACACCTATTTACATCCTTATAATGATATATCACATTTTTAAGAACTTTTTTATTTTTAAAGAAAAATTATAAGAAAAAATATAAATTTTAAATAATATATATATATATATACATATATGTATGATTTAATGACATTTCTTTTATATATAAAATGTGGACAAGAATATTTTGGTTGTTATAAAACAATATATTCATAAAAATGTGAGAATGAAGAAAATTTTCTTGTTCTATATAAGCAATTATAATATATATATATATATATATATATATATTTTTTTTTTTTTTTTTTTTTTATGATAACATTATAGTGTGACATATAAACTATAATGACATAATCCACATAAAAAATATATGTTAAAATTTTATTATGATGATAAATTTATAATATTATTTCTTTTTCTTTTTTTTTTTTTCGTAAGCTCAGGGAGCAAAAATAAATAAAAAATAAAATAAAATGAAATGAAAATTTAAATGATATATTATATATAATATATTATATATATTTTTTATAATTTATAATTTCAACAAAAAATTACATTCTTCCCAAATAAATTTAATATATATATATAAACTATAGTTTAATAATATATTCATATTAAAACGGGATGAAAAAAAATAAAAATGTAATATATATATATATATAAAAACTTGGAAATTATTTTATATATTTTTATTTTGTTATAATAAGATTTATTATATATGACAAAATATTATATATATATATATATATATATATATATATTTTATTATTATTTATTGCGTACTTTAAAATGACCTTCAGTGCTCATATTAAATAAATAAATATATATATATATATATATATATATATATTATATTATATTTTATTTTTATTTTTATTTTTATTTTTCTTCATTTTAAAATAAACAAAATTATAATTATATATATATTATATTTTTTTTTTCATTGACATACATTATATTATATAAATATATTTAAAAAATAAATTATAAAATAAAAACAAAAGTTTTAATAAATAATTTAAAAATAAAAATAAAAATAAAAATAAAAAATATATGAAACTTTATATATATATATATATATATATATATATAATATCATTTACAATTGAAAATAATATCATAATATATATATAATTATATATATATATAATTTATTTATTTGTTTGTTTTTATATTTTTTCCTTTTTTTTAAATAAAACAAAATGAACACAAAGATCTTTTAAAAATAGGAAAAATAATAAAATATTTTTATATATATAAAGTGCTATTTTTTTTTTTTTTTCTCATAAATATATAACTGTTGAAAAGTCGTGTTTTCTTTTGTTTTAAATTATTCAATAAAAATATATATATATATATATATATATATATATTTTATATATATATATATATATATATTTTATATATATATATTTTATATATATATATATCCATATATATGTTATTATAAAACAAAAAAATGAATAATGATTTACAGAAGAAAGGAAACAATGAAAATTCAAAATTAAATAAAGAAGAATATTTTTATTTAAAAGAAAGTAGAAAAGATATAAACAGTGATGATATTATTAATAATAATAATATGAATAGTAACATGAATGATGTTGAAGAATTATTAAATATAAAGAACGATAAATATGATGAAAATCAATTAAGTTTAATAAAAGAAAGTTTAGAATATGGAGAATTACTTCTTTCTAATATAAAAGAAGAAAATGAGAATAATCAAGAAGATGATTTAAAATATAGTGATAATATAAATAATTGTGAGTTAAAAGATTATAATGAAGATTCAAAATTTTTTCAAGATGATAATAAAAGCTTTAGGCATACTTTATGTGTGAATGAATTAAAGAGTAGTGATGAAGGAGAATTATTCGATGATAAAAAATATAATGATAAAGATACACTTATTAATATGTTAAGAAAGAAATTAGAAATGAAAATTAAAGATTATAATTTAATTATGGATACACTAATACGTAGCAAAGAAGAATGTAGTAAAAAAGAAGAACAAGTGAAAGATTATAAAAATAAATATAATAAGATTGAAAAAGAATGTTATGAATTAAAAAATGAAATCGAAAGAACTAAAAATGAGAAACATTTAAATATTGGTAGTTTTTCATTTTATAAAAATGAATATGATGATATGAAATATAAATTATTAAAATGTGAAGAAAAAAATAAAAATCTTATAAATAAAAATGAAGAATTACATGAATCTATCATAAAAATGAAGAATGATATATCTAATCAAAATATAAAATATAAAAAAGAAATAGAATTATTAAAACAAGATCAAACAGATATGAAAATTCAAAAAGAAAATATTGACAAACAAAATAATGTTCTTGTAGAAAAATATTTAGCACAAGAAAGAATTATTTTTAAATTAAAGAAACATAAAGAAGAACAAGATATAATAATAAAAGAATGTCATAAAAAAATCGAACTAGTTAATAAAAATTCTGTAGATCACTTAAACAAAGTTAGAGATGTATTAAACAAGTCTCTTGTCAAATCAGAAGAACATGTTAAATTACATACAAAATTAAAAAAAGAAAATGAATCCTTACAATTAGAAAATAATAAATTAAATAAAAATATACAACAACTAAATGAACAAATTTTGAATTATAAAAATCTTATTAAAGAATTTGAAAAGAAATATAAAGAAATTGTAGATAAAAATAATTCTCTCTTTTCAATAACACATGATTTTATTAATTTAAAAAATTCAAAAATAATTATAATGAGAAGAAATACTGATATCAAAGAAATGTTTAAAATATATAACTTGGAATTTGAATTATATAATGAGCACGATTATTTGTCTGTTTTGTATATATATGAAATATTATATAATAATAATAATAATAATGAAGATAATCATAATAAAAACCATAATAATAACCATAATGATTATCATAATGATTATCATAATGATCATCATATGATGATGATTGAAAATACAAACTCTGCTATCAACCCAGATTCTAAGAGTTTACATAATAATATTTATAATACACATCATGAAAATAATTTAAACGCTCCAAAGACATCCTTAAGATATGCTAATAATAATAAATCTGGCAAATCCAGATCTATAAAATCTAGATCAATAAAATCTAGATCTATTAAATCTAGATCTCATTTTTCTGGTGACAATGAATATATGGACGATAATTTAAATAATATTGACATGAAGGATCATTTTAATAATATAGAAAGATATAATTATTTATCTGGTCGTAATGATCTTCATAATATATATAATATGGAAGATAACTTATCATATAATAATAAGAGTGATGATTATGATGAAGATGGAGATGTGCAAAATAATAGTTCTTATATAAAAATAAAAAAACATAAATATAAAAAATTAAACGATTTATTAAATAAAGCACAAATGAAAATCATAACATTAACTCGATCAAATGAAATATTTGAAAAGTATTGTTCAAATATTAAGAATTCTTTAATAAGAGATGAAATGAAGAAATTTAAAAAGCCAGATATAAGTGATTCACATATTTTATATAATGAAAAAATATATCTAGAAAAATTGTTGAATGATAAATTAAACTATATAAAAAATATAGAAAAAAAATTAAATGAATTACAAGATGTTGTAAATAAAAATAAGGATGATATATATACTCTGAACGTTGAGAAACAAACTTTGATTAAGGTTATCTCTTCAGTATATGATTTTAAAAAAAATAAGGTTGCAGATTATATATTTAAGATGAATAATGACACATCTTCTAACATGTTAAATAATGATAATCTCTCTGCAAGGAAAGATTTTTATAATCTAAAAGACGACAATCATAATATAAATATGAACAATGCACGATTAAATATAAGTGCTGAGGAATTTTCAAATTATAGATTGGCACTAGAACAGTTTATTCAATCAACTATAAAAGAAAATATTTTATATATTATGAGAGGTGAAAAAATAAAAACATTAAATATTAGTAAAGAATCTGTATCAAAAAAGAAGAGTAATGCCAATAATAATGAGGAAGATGATATTGATGAGAATGATTTGTTGAGTTATATGCATTATAATGATGATGGTATTAATAATAGAAGAAAAGAAAATAATAAAGAAATCTTAAAAGAAGATAAAGAATTATGCATTTTTTCAAATAATGAATATATTGCTAATTCTTTTAATAATATATTATTACAATTGTCTAATTATATATATAATATTGAATGTAAACAAATGGAATATTTTAAAAAGAGTAATCTATTGAGTTATGTTGATGATTATAAAATAACTATAGAATTGTTTTATAGATTAAAAAAATATAATGATGTATTTAGTATCGAGGAAATATTAGGAACTGAGTATTCGTCTGTATTAGAAAGATTACACGATAGTATTATAAATGGGTTCACTGATCAGGTTAATAATAATAACAACAACAAATGTGATAATAATAATAATAATAATAACAACCTGTGTGATGATAATTATAAAATACAACTAATAGTGGATGAATTAAATAAATGCAAAAAGAATTACACAGATGAAGAATTATATATAATTATGGAAAAAACAAATTTTGATATATTTAAAAAATATAAGAATTTTTATTTTAATCATTTTATAAATATAAATAATATATTCAATACAATTATTAGTTTTCATTTACATAATATTGAAGATAAATATAAAAATATATATGAAAGATATTTTAATTTATTTAATTTTAATTTTAGTAACGTCGAGTTGTCATTCGATTTGTTTCTACGTCGATTTGATAAGATTCTTCGTTTGACAAATAAATATAAAAAATTAATAGAAGAGAACTATGAGAAAATAAAAAATAATAATAAAAAAGAAGAATATTTGAATGCATGCATAAAAAAATTAGATATGAATATAGAGAAATATAATAATGAGAAAATAATTTTAAATGAACAAATAAATGAAAAAGAAAAGAAAATAAATATAATAAATGAAAAATATTTATTATTAGAAAAAGAATATGAAGAATATCAAAATAAAAATTTATTTATTAATGAACAATTAGAAAATTTACAAAAAGAAAAAGAAGAATTACAAGAAGAAATTATACAAAAAAATATTATAAATATAAAATTAAATGAAAAAAATTGTGATATTATAAAAATATATGAAAAAGAAAAACAATATTTACATACATTATTACAAGAATATAAAGATAATCATAATTTTTTAAAAGATAAATTTGATAATCTTTTAAATTCAAATGAAAAATTAAAATATGATCATGATATTTCTTTAAATAAAATTAATACATTATGGTTAGAAGAAAAAGAATATAATAAAAAAAATACATTCCATATAAATAATTTAAAAATTCAAAATAATAATCTATTATTAAAAATTAAAGAATTACAAAATAATTATAATCTTATTAAAAATGAACTTAATGAAAGAATTAAACAAATTAATGTTTTTAGAAATCATGTTTCCACATTATCTATAAGAGATAATAAAAGTGTAAGAGCTTCAATACATCATATTAATAATACACATTTAGGTGTTCTACCCACATCTAAAATTAATAATAATATATCTACACTTTATTATTCAAATAATATTCATATGTCTCATCGTCATGGTGTCATCAAAAATAGGGAAGACCCCGAAGCGAGTTCCACACAAACACGTTTGAATAATATGACTAACATGGATGTTACAAATAATATAAATATGACAAACATGACTAATATGACAAATATGACAAATATGACAAACAACTTGGATCATTTTAATACCATCAGCAGTGTTAATAGTAATCATTTATATCACCCACACAATTTTAATAATAATTTAAATTCATCTAAAATCTTTCCAATTAATGATGCTGCCTTCTCAACAGTGCTTAATAAAAAAGGTGATGATTTTATTTTCAATATAAAAAATGAAAGTGATGACAATTGCTTTATAGAATATGAAATAAAAATAAAATCGTTACAAGAAGAATTATGTGATAAAGAGTCTGAAATATTAAAAATGAAAGGAGAACAAAATATTTTAATGACTTGTATAGATACATGGAAATGCTTCTGTAAGAATAGTAAAGATGAAATTTCTCGTTTAAAAGAAATATATAAAGAACAACTAGAAAAACATAAAGAGTTTTTATTAATAAATAAATCTAATGAAGATAAAATCAAATATATTAATAGCTTATTATGTGATGAGAAAGATAAATATGATATTGTTGTAAAGGAAATAAAAAATAATATGGAAAATGAAATCGACAAATTAAAAAATGATATAAATGATAAAAATTATGAAATAAAAATATTAAAACATGAAAATAATAATTTAATAAACCAAATGAATGATTTAAAAAATAAAGAAAAAGAAAATAATAATATAAAACAAAAAGAAGAAGATTATCTAAAACTAATTAAACAAGATAAAACTAATATTCAAAATGAATATAATGATATATTAGACAAATATAATAATCTTCTTGAAAAAAATAATATATTATATAATGATATGAATATATTAATAAAAGAACATAAAGAAGAAATATTCTTATTAAAAGAAAATTTAAATATATTAAAAAAAGATAATACATATCTAAATGATATGTTTAAAAATCAAATCAATTATATTGATAATACATTATTAAAAACAAGATTGGAGCAATTATTTCATATTAATCAAGATCTACAAAAAAATTTAGATATTAATCAAAAACATGTAGAAAAATTAAAATATGATTATATAGAAATTAAAGAACAATTAAAAATAGAAAAAGAAAAAATTATTAAACAAGAAAAATATATACTACAATTACAAAAAGATAATAATCTTATATTAAGTGATTCTAATTCTATAACTAATAATACATATCAACAATTTATTCATAACTTAAAGGCCAATCTAGAAAATTCAAGATTAGAATTAAAAGAATTATCAAGTCTTTATGAAAAAATACAATTATGTGATGAAAAAAATCGTATGAAAATAACTATACTAGAAGAAAAATTACTCAAAAATCAAAATGATAAAAATAAATTAGAACAACTTATTGATGATAATAATAAAAATTATATCATACAATATAATAAAATAAAAACAAATGTAGATATGCTAACAGAAGAAAATCGAATCTTGTTATTAAATAAAGAAGAATATGAGAAACAAATAGAACAATTAAATAATGATCATAAATTATTTATATCAACCAAAAATAATGATATTGAAATTATAGAAAAGGAAAAATTAAAAGAACAGGTTGATCAATATATAAACATTATCAATGAGAAGGAGAAAATAATTGTTCACTTGAATTTACAAATAAAAAAATTGGCCAATCAAAATGAGCAGATCAAATCAAGGTATGACTTATATAATGTGGTAGATGCGCAGGAGAAAAAAAAAAATGATCACATGGGGAGTGACAATATGGATGATAATAATAATAATGATTATAATATGTGTGATAATAATAATAATAATGATTATAATATGTGTGATAATAATAGTGGAGATATTCATAAAAATGATATATGTGATGGTCTTGATGCTAATAATTCCTATCAACAACCAAATGTGACAGATGCCATAGAGGACCATAATAAGGAAAAAAATTCATCAGAAGAAATATACAAATATATAAATGAAAATATAGATCTTACATCCGAATTAGAAAAGAAGAATGATATAATTGATAATTATAAGAATGAATTAAAAGAAAAGAATGAAGAAATATATAAATTAAATGATCATATCAATATGTTATCTAATAATTGTAAGAAATTAAAAGAATCCATTATAATGATGGAAAATTATAAAATTGTTATGAATCATAATATTAAAGAAAAAGATGAAATTATTGAAAACTTAAAAAATAAATATAATAATAAATTAGATGATTTAATAAATAACTATTCAGTTGTTGATAAAAGTATTGTATCATGTTTTGAAGATTCAAATATGATGAGTCCATCATGTAAAGATATTTTAAATGTGTTTAATAATTTGTCAAAGACTAATAAAAATATATGTGCAAATATTGATATATGTAAGGAGAAAGATATATATGAAAATGTGGACATAACTACAAGTAATCATAATATGGAAATAAATAATAATATGGACATAACTACAAGTAATAATAATATAAACATAAATAATAATAACATTGAGAATAATAATTATGTTCCTAATAATATTGATAATAAGTGTAGCAAACTTGTAGATATGAATAACTATCTTTTTAATAACCTTCAATTAAATAAAGACAATGATAATATTATTATTATAAAGTTTAATATTTTAAAACTATTCAAACTAGGGTCATGTTATTTATATATAATAAATCGTAATTTAAAAGAAATTCAAATATTAAAAAATCAAATAATATCATTAGAAGAAAGTATTAAAAGTTTAAATGAATTTATTAATAATTTAAAAAATGAAAATGAAAAAAATGAATTAATAAAAATAAATAATTTACAAGAAATTTTGAAATTAAAAAATAATTTACAAGATAATGAAAATTCTATGCAACACTTAAATGATTATTTAAAAAAAAATGAAGAATTAAATAAAATGAATGTAAAAAATATTTTCAAATATAAAGGATATATAATACATTTAATACAACAAACAAATATGTTTTGCAAGATTTTTAAAAGCGTTAATGAAAATAAAATAATTGATCAAAGTGTTATAAACAAGCTAATTTATTTAAGAAAGTCATTCGATTTTTATATGTATGAATCGGTTATAGAAGAAATTAAAGAAAATAAAAATATATTAATAAGTGAAGATTTTATAACAGATGAAAATTTTAAACATATACAAATATTCACACAGACATGTAATGCATTAATTCAAAGAGGATATTTGACAATGTTAAATGATTCAAGAAGAAATGATATCTTTTTAAAAAACAAACAAACTGATCAAGAAGAAAAACATAATGATAGAGATATTAATATATATAATGCATATCAAAAGGATCTAATCAATGTAGTGGTAGATGAACAACATATTGTAAATAGTGCTGATCATATAGAACAATCGACACAAAATAAGCAAGCTTATATAAACAATAGAGAAATAATATATACCCAAAAAAAAAATGATAATGACAATGATAACAAAATGAATAATATTAATGATAACAAAATGAATAATATTAATGATAACAAAATGAATAATATTAATGATAACAAAATGAATAATATTAATGATAACAAAATGAATAATATTAATGATAACAAAATGAATAATATTAATGATAACAAAATGAATAATATCAATATTAATAATATCCATATGAATGATGAGGGTAACCATTTTATAAACCCATTTAATAACAACAATTTGTTGAATAATAATAATGTTAATTCTAAACAAATAAATAATGAGACCTTACAAAGATATGAAGAAAATATTATTCAAAATGTATATTCTAAAGATAGCGCAGGTAATAATCAAGTGATAGACAATGAACATAATATTCTTATCAATGATAAAAAAGATAGTATAAATAATGACGAATTAAAAAATGAACATAATAATTTAATTAAATTGATTAATGAATCCATAGAAAACGTTCATAATCTTGGAAATATATATGAACCAAATGATAAAAATATTTTGATAAATGTAAAAAAAAAAGAAACTGATACATATGTTGATGAAAAGGAAAAAGAACAGACAATACAAATAAAAAATAAAAACTCTCCCCTAAATATAATTCTTGAAAATAATAATAATAATAATAATGATAATGGTTTTGTGTTTGAATCGTCATCTAATATAAATGATTATAATAATATATTAAATGATAAGAAAGATAACATCCAAGAATTAAATAAATCAAATAATTTTTCATCAGACCTTTCAGAATATAATTATGACACATATGTAAAAATTTTCGAAGCAGGAAATGATATAGAAAATAAAGGACAACAAGATAAAAAAAGAAAATATTTTTCAGATTCAGAAATAACAAAAGTAAATGGTTATCTGGAAGAATCCAATTCGATGAAAATAAGAAAAGTAAGTGTTAAAGAAAATACTGATGATAATGATGATAATAATATGGAAGAAGATGATCATAATGATAATCATAATGATAATCATAATGATGATAATAATAATAGTAATAATAATAATAATAATACTAATATTTCTTATCAATGTGATGATAGTTATCACAATGAAGAAATTTATGACGATCAAGAAAACAAACAAAATAATTATAGCAACAATGTAAAAACCGAAGTAAATAACCATGCGATAATGGAAGGTGTTTCTATCCTTAATAATATTAAAGAAAATGAAAAGAATTATTTTTCTAATGTATATGAAAATAATTTTAATCTACAAGGTGATCAAAATGTTCCAGAAGATTTACAAAATTATGAAGACTATGTAAATAATAATAATGAAGAGGAAAGTAACAAAAGTTGTTATATAATTTCTTCAGATGATGAAGGTGACAAGAAAAATGGCTCCAAACAAAATGATCATGATGATGATAATTATGATGATGAGGACGATGATAATTACGATGATGAGTATGATGACGAGGACGATGATGATAATG
>NC_031483.1:562543-564200 GCF_001602025.1 Plasmodium gaboni | reverse complement strand
TTATAATGATGATAATAATATGGATGAAGATGATTATAATGATGATAATAATATGGATGAAGATGATTATAATGATGATAATAATATGGATGATGATGATGATGATAATGATGATAATAATATGGATGAAGATGATTATAATGATGATAATGATGATAATGATGATAATGATGATAATGATGATAATGATGATAATGATGATAATGATGATAATGATGATAATGATGATAATGATGATAATGATGATAATGATGATAATGATGATAATGATGATAATGATGATAATGATGATAATAATATGGAAGAAGATGATCATAATGATAATCATAATGATGATAATAATGATGAAGAAAATTCTTCGTGCGACAAGGATAAAAATTATAATATTTATGACGATCAAGTTAATAATAATAATATGGATATGAATGCTCATGAAAATTTAGATCAGAAAAATGAACATATAAATAACGGTTTATTAAATAGTCATCATGATAATAAAACAAATAATGTAACTGAGGAGTTATGTAGTGCTGATAATATAAGTATGTCGCACAATGAAGACCCGTCTAATGATGCAAATGAAATGTAGAATACTATAAGTATTCTATCATCTAATGAAAATAATGAAAATGTTTAAAATGATGAAAATGTTTAAAATTGTGATTACATTGAAGATAATGGTAATAACAGTGAACGTTTTCATAATAACGATGAAAAATCGTCAAATGAATTGAATACTGAAGAATAACTAAAAATATAATAAACTATTCCAAAAATTTGATTATTATAAAAATATTTTGTATATATTTTATCTTTTTGAATATTTTTAAATATAAATTTTATGTATTATATAATTCTCACATTATAAATTAATACATATAAATATATTTTATATTCATTGCTCAATTGTTAACATATGTTATATATGGAATAATTTATAAATTATTTTTTTTTTTTTATTATTTTCACTACATATACATTATATGTTTATTATATATTTACATATTATATTATGACTCTTTGGATGAAATACATTTGTGGTTTTATATATATATATATATATATATATGTACATATAAAACATTCTTACAATAATTAGAACTATTATAAATTATTTATTTATTTTTTTTTTGCGTCATGGATAAATATTTTTTATTTGTAAATATATATATATATATATTTTTTTTTTTTTCTTCGTAATATTCATATATTATAAATATATGTAATATTTATGGGTACACATTAACCTTATTATATCTTTTTAACTATTTTTTGACTTACATAAAAAAAATAAATAAAATAATCTTAATATATAAATAAACCGCATGTAAGGTTGGTGAAATAAAATATATAAAATAGATATTATAACTGTGTGCGTTCTTATTTATTTTTTCATTTTATTTATTCTTTTGGATAACATGTAAAATAAACCTCCCCCACACCCCCCAAAAAAAAAAAAAAAAAAAAAAAATTATGAACAGGCAAAGTAAAAAACCAAAAAAAAAAAAAAAAAAAAAAAAAAATAATTTAAAAAAATTTTTTATATATAAAAATATTTTTTTTTTTTTATTTATTTATAAAAAAATTTTTTTTTTTTTTTTTTTTTATTTATTTTTTTATATTTTTTTTATATTTTATAATATTTTTTTTTTTTTTT
>NC_031483.1:551964-562243 GCF_001602025.1 Plasmodium gaboni | reverse complement strand
AAAAAAAAAAAAAAAAAAACATATACTTTAAAATATATTTTGTGGTATAACAATATTTATGTGTATCATTTAATTATTCCAAGAGTTATTTACTTTTTTTCCAGATAAGGAATATTTCTATAATAAATTAAGATATCAAAAGTTTAGGGTATTCCATATATTATATATATATATATATATATATATATATTTTTTTTTTTTTTTTCAAAATATGAAATTCAGCGAATAACGTTTGAAGATAAAATGGAAAAAAAAAAATTAAAGGGTTAATAAGAACAAAAAAATAAAAAATTATAACATTATAATGAAGCAATAAGGAATGCCTTACAAATAAATAATAATATATATTTCTTTCTTTTTATAAATAATACCAAAGAAGTGTGTATATTTAATATATACATATATATGTTCCTTTAATTTTATAATTTTTTTTCCCTTTGGGGAAACGTTACATGCACATCGAATTATTTCATATAAACAAAGAAAAATATATTTTTAAAAGGAAGAGAACATATGAAATGTTTATATAATTTACATATATCCATACATAAATAATTCATATAAAAAGGGATAAACAAATAAAAAGAATAAAATAGTGATATGACAAAATAAATGGAAAAATAAGAAAACTTTAAAATAATATAAAAAATATATTCTCAATGATTTTTTTTTTTTTTTTTTTTAATTCCAAGTTAAAAAATATATGTAAAATTCAATAAAAACTACAAACCCTTTAGTAATACATTAAAAAATAAAATAAATACATGTATATTATTAATATATATATGAATATATTATGAATGTTTTGTTTATCTTATGTTTTTATTTTTTCATTAAACCCTTAATGGAAAGTATATATAATTATTATATGATATTATATATATAATATATATATGTGGGTATCATTTATATATATATATATATATTATATACATGTAACTATTACACATTTTTGTATGTGAAATTTTTTTCATGTATCAAAAGAAATATATTTACACATATCATACTTATACTATTTTTTTTCTTTTTTTTTATTTCCACATTCCCATTATAATTGATTTGTTTATGATTAATTTATAATTGTTATATTTATATATGAACGTTATATTTTTTCTTTTTTCTTCTATTACATCTAATAAAAGTGATTAACAAATAAAATAAATAAATAAATAAATAAATAAATAAATATATAAATAAATAAATATATAAATAAATAAATAAATATATATATAGCTGATAAGAAAAAAAAAGTTTGCTATATTATTTTTATATAGTTAATATATCTATTATTAAAGCATGATGCATATTATAATAAAATATTATATAAGTATGCATTATAAAATGATATACTATTAAAAAAATTACATTAAATTCATACATACAATTTATACAAAAGAAAAGAAAAAATAACGTTAATTTTAGAAAAATATAAATTTTATAAAAAAAAAAAAAAAAAAAAAAAAAACATATATATATATAATATATATATATAATATATAAAAACATTATAAACATATTATATATAAAATAAATAATTCAATAATATATTTTATATGTTTGAGTATTTATATATATATAATTCATATATAATTTTTTTGTATGCACCTAAATTTTTTTTTTGGTATATGAAATATTACATATGAATATGAAAAAAATTTATACACTCTAATATACACATTTTAAATAACAATATATTATGATCATACATATATATAATATAAATATAAATATATACATATATATATATATTTTTTTTTTTTTTGTACATATATCATTATATATATATATATCATATATATATTGCACAAAAACAGACGATTTTGAAAAAAAAAAAAAAAAAGCACCATTTCGATTTATTTTTTTTCTTGATAATTACTAAGAGGAATATATAATACAGAAAGATAAATGAATGAAAAGTAAATTACCAAATTATCAAATGGTACACATAAAATAATAAAAAAAAATAAAAATAAACTATAATATTATAAAAATAAATAATTTATACTATTTTATTGTATGATTGTTAAATATACATATATTATATTATATATATATATATAATACATATCAAAAAAAAAAAAAAAAAAAAAAATTATATAATAAAATAAAATAAAAAATAAACATAATATAATATTTACATATACATATCATTTGTTTATGTTTTCTAATTTTTCTTTTTTTCTTTTTTTTTTACGTTTTTTCCTTTGTATATTTTTTATATGAAATAATACATTCTTCTTTGTTGTGTCATATTAGTATCAAGTTTTTTGAAAAAATACAAAAACAAAATATATCCATTTATAAAAATATACATCAATATATTGTAATATCTCATCATTTTATTGTAAATATGTCATCATTTTATCGTAATAGTTTATCAATTTTAATGTAATAGTTAATCAATTTTAATGTAATAGTTTATCAATTTTAATGTAATAGTTTATCAATTTTATTGTAATATATTTTATCAAAACATTGTGTATTATTTCATCATTATATAAAAACATTTAATCATTATATAAGAACATATTTTATCATTATATAAGAACATTTTATCATTATATAAGAACATTTTATCATTATATAAGTACATTTTATCTTTACATTTTTTACTTTATATATATTTTTATTTTTTTTTTGTTTGTATTATAAATGAATAACTCTTGAATATTTATATATGTATAAAGGAACAGTGAAGTAATATCACTGAATTCCTTAAGAAAAAGGAAGAATCATTAAAGTTAAAAGAACATATATATATATAATTTATTTAATACATAATATATATTTAGTGTGTATATATTTGTATAAATCTTCTGAGCACATATATATAAACAAATATTTTTGTGATAAATAAAAACATCAATTATATATATAATAATAATTATACTGAAAAAAAAATTATAAAAAAAAAAAAAAAAATACAAGAAAAGAAAAGAAAGAATTCTAAACAAATATATAAATGTAAATATATATATATATATATATATATATATAATACATATGTATATATAATGGTTGTTTACTAATTCAAGAATACCTATTTTTATTTTCATTTTATTTTCATTTTATTTTCTTTTTATTTTCTTTTTATTTTCTTTTTATTTTCTTTTTATTTTCTTTTTATTTTATTTTTTATTTTATTTTTTTATTTTTTTTTATATTTTTTTTTATATTTTTTTATTTTTTATGAATTATAAATAAGAAGATATATCCCTGTGGTTGCTAATTATTAAAATGTTTAATACCAATTTATTTATATGTAAAAATTTTTTTACATACATGATAAAATATATTCATTTATTCGCTCACCCCTTCATTTGTTTTTTTATTCTTTTTTTTCTTTTTTACTTATTTTTTTTTTCTGTACATTTTTATATTTATAAAAAAAAATTATGAACAATTCAGAAAAGTCAGAATTTTCTAGCCAAAAAAAATAAAACAAAATAAAATAATCAAATAAGAAAACAAAGAAATATATAAATATACATATAACAAATTGTAACATTACTTTTGTGTGTCTATTATTTTCATCACCTTTGATTTTTATTTTTTTAAATCTTTTTGTATTTTTCTTCAAAATTTATATGTATATATTATATATATAATATATACATATACATATATATATATATATATATATATATATATATTATTATTATTATTTTTTGAAAAAATCACACATCCAACACGAGCTGTGCTTAGATGGATAAGGTGGTGTCTAGGAGAGTTAAGAGTAATGTTATGAATATCGACCAAAATAATAATAGTGAAAAAAAAATAGCGAATAAAAGAAAAGGAAACATGAACAAGAAAAAAAATATACTACTGAATCAACCGAAGAACAATGAAACAATTATGAAAAAGAATTTGAAAAAAGTGAAAAATGAAAAAATATGTAAAAATGGAAAAGACAATACAGAAGAAAGATCAACACACTTGATAAATACAAGAAGAAAAGATAATATTAGAAAGGAAGATATATACAAAGATATAGAAAAAGAAAAGAAATTTGCATCTTCTAATAAAGGTACATCGATAAAATCTAGTGGTTTGTTAGATTTAAATAAAGAAGAGCATGGTGAGAAGAGCCTGGTTGATAATAAAAGTGTAATAACAAGAACGTCTTCTAATTATTCCATATTGAATTATTTTAAAAATAGTAAGGACACAAATAAAAGTAGCATGATGAACAATAATAATGATAATAACATTAATATTAATAGTAATAGTAATAATATGAAGACAAGTAGTGGTTCCAATAAGATACGTAATATTTCTAATAACAGAAATAATATTCATAATAAGACTAATAGCTATAATTTAAAAAGAGATAATATAAAAATTACTAATTATATGAAACAAAGCGATAGACACATTGAAAAGAATAATGAGATTCATTTAGATAAGCATGGATATAAGGATGATAATTATAAGAACTCATTTAATCATAATAACTATTTAAGTATGAAAAATAATATAGAAAATAATTTGTTGAATTATAAAAAATCTAAATTAGATCGTATTCATGCAGAAAACAATAGTAGCATCGATTCATTTCAATCAAAGGATGATGAAAATGTAATGATACAAAATAAGGATATATATAAAAAGAAAGAATATGTGATAAATAAAGGAGTTGTTAATTTAAATGAGAATAAAAATGGCTCATATGATATGGTATGCAATCGTTTAGGCAAAAGTTGTAATGTATTGAATAATGTATCTTTATCACAAAAAAATAATGACAATATTAATTTGAATGTTGCATGCAATAATTCTTTAGTAATAAAAGGTGAAGATAGGAAAAGTAGATGTGTAGGTCAGAATCGTGCATCTTCAGTTGGATTGTCAAAAAGAAATTCAATATATAATTATAAGGATAATTCGAGAGATGTCCCTATAAATATGGATGATCTTATAAATAATCGTGTTGATATGGATACAAGCAAAAATATTAATAATATGAAAAATTTGAATTGTGTGGGTAACATAAATAATGTAAATAATAATATGAATAATATGAATAATATCAATAATATCAATAATATGAATAATATCAATAATATCAATAATATAAATAATATCAATAGTTGGAATGATGTGAACATGGATAAAGGACTTATAAAGAACAGCGAAGAATTAAATAATAGTTCTAAAGATGTTGAATATGAATTGAAAGATCTAAAAAGCGAAGAAGAGAATAATAATATATATAATTTTAAAGAACGAAATAAAGAATATTTACATTCTATTAATATCCCATATACTTCCAATAGTAATAATAACATAAATAAAAATCTATTAATGACTTCACTTCCAACTGAATATAGAAATAAGAGTAGTAAGAGTAGTGAAGAATTATTTTCTAGAAATTTATTAGATTTTGAAAATTTTTGTTCATACAAATTTAAAAGAAATATAAATAATAATTTGGTAAATAATATATGCAACATGTATGAAGAAGGAAATAATATGGATGTATTTCCTATACAAATAAAAAGAGGTGAGAGTGTATCATATGTTGATAATAATATGTGTAATAATAGAAATACGTATGAAAATAATATATATAATACAGTAAAAAGAAGTAGTTACTTTTTTCATCCTTTTAAAGAGGATCATTTTGAAGGAGATAAATTATTTAAGAAACCTCGAATATGTGTTTATAATTGTATGAACAGTGGAAACAAGTATGACAATAACTTGAGTGTATATCATTATGATGATGTAGAAAAGAGAAGACGAATAAATCTAGGAAGTAGTAGTAATAATATGGATATACCTTATCCTTCTGATTTATTAATAAATAAGAGAGAAAAGGTAATAATAAATGAGGATGTGAATAATAAGGAAATAATGAAAGGATATATAAAAAATTTTTGGTATTTGAGTAAGAAAAATTTTTTTGGAAAATATAAAAACTGTGCATTAAATTTAGAAAATGAAGAGGTTGAAACGTTAAAGGAGATAATTCCATTTGATAAAAAAAAGGGTACATACACGTTGGAAGACTTATTTGGTTGTGAAGTAAAAAAAAATGAGACATATGGATTTAAAGGTGTAAATGATGGAGATAATAATAATGGCAAGGGTATTTATTTGAAGGATGAGCATTGCAAGAGTGAATATAATAATAATAATAATAATGATGATGATTATGTTCATGATGATGATAAGACATTAATGGATGAAGGTATGAAAGATATTTATGATGATGAGACAATATGTGAAAAAGATTATGTAACTGATGAGAAATTAAAGAATTTCCGTTTAGATTTAATTGATGGTTTTTTATATGACAAGCAATCTTTATATGAAAGAGAAATGATAGAGAATGAGAAAATATTTTCGATGATATCCTTTAATCATAAGAATTATGATATACATATTGAGAAATTATTAAATTTATTTCCTCGTGATTTTATGAAAAAATATAAAATCGTAAAAAAATTAGGAGAAGGTGTATATGGAAAGGTATTTAAGGCTGAATCTTTAGATGATTGTTATTTACATTTTGCTGTTAAGGTTTTACGATATTTCTGGCCAAATTTTAAATATAAATTTGGATCTGAAGAATTTGCAGTGAATGAATATAATATAATGAGAATATTATTTCATCCTAATGTTGTTTGTTTATTGGATAGTTTCCGTGTACATACTTATAGAAAAGGCAAGACAAAAAACCATCGTAATAATAAAGGGATGATAAATGATGAAGATTCTGCAGCTGAATATGATTTCAGTTTTCAAAGACATCGAAAGCCTGAGAGGAATCAGTATTCTCCTTCTTTAGAAACAGTTGAAAGAAATAATAGATGTAGAAATTTCGTAGCAAAAAATTGTATAACAATAGAAGATTTAGAAAAGGATTTGGTAATGCATAGTGTAGATAAGCCAGAAGATGTGGCTCGTAATTTTAGATCTTTGAGGGATGGACCTCTTTATAATAATCTATCTATGGGTGGAATCTATAAGAAGGGACTTAAAAAAGGGGAACCCGATAGTAAGGTTGTTTTAAGTTATATGGGTGGTTCTAATAATATGGTGGATATGAGTAATATAAGTAATGATATGAATGATATGTATAGTAGTTACAATTATTTTAAGGGTAGCAAGCATGGAAAAAATGATAACAATATTAATGGTGATAACAATATTATTAATGGTGATAACCATATAAATGGTGATGATAATATAAATGGTGATGATAATATTAATGATGATGATAATAATATTCATGATGATGATAATAATAATATTAACGGTGAAGATAATTATAATAATAATAATAAAAAAGTTGTTGGTGTAGGTAAAATATCACGAGGTGTTCATAACTATGCATTTAAAAATTCCTGTAAAAGAAAAATAAGAAAGGGACATGTGAGAATAAACGATAGTAGTAGAAATATTGATAAATTAAAATATAGGAAACATTCGAAGAAATTAAAAAAGATTGAAAACAAGAATAATGATTATATAGAGAATTGGGATTTATTTTTAGTAATAGAAAAGTGTGATTGTAGTTTAAATGATATATTGAATAAAGTAAAGAAGAAACATTCATTATTTATTCAACATATAAAGCAATGTACATCTCAATATTTGCCAAATGAAAGGATTGATATGACATATGATCATATACGTAATTATGTGAAATATGTTTATTTACCTTTAAAAAAAATAGAAAATCGAAGTTTTTACCCTGAAATGCCATCTCTAACAGAAACACAAACAAAAGTTGTTATCTATCAAATGCTACAAGGTATAAATCATTTCCATAAAAAATTTATTATACATCGAGATATTAAACCTGCTAATACACTTATAAAAAATATCCAATATTTATCAGATGGATTAAATGATTGTAAAGAATGGATAGTGAAAATAGCTGATTTCGGATTAGGTGTATATGATCATTTCTTAAAAGCAGAAACAAAAGATTCAAATATTATAACCTTACAATATAGACCACCAGAAATTTTATGTAATAGTACTTTATATAATTATTCTGTAGATATATGGTCAGTAGGTATAACCATGTGTGAATGCTTATTAGGTTTTGTTCCTGTCACATCCAAGTTTGAATCTTCTGTTTTATTTAAAATTTTAGTATTTAGAGGAATACCTAATGATAATTTCGATGATCTTTTAAAAAAAGAATTTATTGGAGAATTACCTAAATTTAAAATTGACAGATTGAAAATGTTGCAAATTATTTTTACAGATATATATGGAAGAAGAATATTAAGTGATGAGGGTTTGGATCTAATCGATCAATTCTTAAGTTACAATTACAAAAATAGAATAACAGCCAATGAAGCATTAAAGCATAAGTGGTTCGAAGATGTTCACTTACATTTAAATGAAGAATTGTTGAAATATTACAAACAAAATGGTACCTATTACTTTTAGTTTGATAATAAAACGAATGTGATAAATAATATAAGTTCTACGAAAAAAAAAAAAAAATATATATATATAAATATATATATAAATATATTTAGATATATATATAAATATATTTAGATATATATATTTATATATATTTTTATATATATTTTTTTTTTTTTATATGTGTGCTTTCTTTTATGCAAATTGGCATCCTTATTTTTTATGTGAAAAAAAAAAAAAAAAAAAAAAAAAAATTAATATGATATATATCATAATATATACAAATTAATATTAAATATATTGTTTTAATTTTAATTTTAATTTTTTTTTTTTTTTTAAATATTATCAAAAAAACAAATGTTTCAAAAATGAAATAAGAAATATACATATGTATGTATGTTATGTATATTTCGTATATTTATTATAAACTTATAAATTTTTTTACAAATTAACCACAAATCTGAAAATATATATATAAAATATATATAATATATATAAAATATATATAAAATATATATAATATATATATAATATATATATATTTGTGTTTCCTTTTTTTTTTTTTTTTTTTTTTTTTTTTTGCGGGGGACTTCAAAATTTCTAGAAGAGTGTGATGCAAAAAAAAAGAAACAATACAAAATTGAAATCAAAAAGAGAGGCACTATTTTTTTTTTCATTATATAGATCATTGAAATCATAAGAAGGTAATTGGTCTTGTTTGTCATTTTGTGTATCATTATTTTTTCTTTTTGTTCTTCTTATATTTTCATTATTATTATGTATGGAGTAATTAGAATTTTTATTTACATTCATATTATTGTTTTTATTATTATTTTGAGAATTATTTATACGTTGTCTTATTAAAATTCCTGGTGTATGAATAAAATCGTGTGAGACTTGTTCGTTTGTAATTAAATAAGTTAGGTCTATATTTTTTTGTGTATTTATTAAACTAGAGGAAGGTGAACAGATACATTTTAATAATATATAACTGATTTTTTTATCTTGTAAAAATAGATCAAAATTTTTAAAAACAACAAATCGAAATTCACTTATAATTTGATTATATGGTTGTATTTTTCTAGGTGTAGATTGATAATATAGAAAAGGTAAAATATTTTTATTACTTTTAAATAAATTATCGATTCCTATATTTTTATGATTATGGTCAACTAGCGAAATGGTACATAAACTCTTTTTTATTTCTTCTTTTGTTTGACAAATAAATCCTAAATATGTTGTCTCTGAAAAATCGTTAAGTATATATTTTATTCTTTCTTGATTATATTTATAATATTTATATGATATGTCAAAAATATCAGAAGAATTTATTCCAATAACTTTTGGCATTATATATTTATTTTTTTGTAGTCTTAAATATGCCCATCTTTTTTCTTCGTTATTTTGTTTATTTGAAAATTCGATTTTTATTGTGCGTGTATTTGGAATACCATATGGAATTATTATTGTTATTAATTTTTCACTTCCCCCATAAGAATTATTACTACTATTACTATTATTACTATTATTATTATTACTATTATTACTATTACTACTATTACTATTACTATTATTATTACTATTGTTGTTACCTTTTATATTATTCAATTCCATATTTGTATTATTTTCCTTGCCATCCATATATATCAACTCATTAGCATTCGTTCTGCTTAAAACATCATACAAAGAAACATAAACACCATTATATATAACAAATCCATCATATAATTCTTCGCCAACCTGCCATTCATCATCATTATATGTTATATTTATTTTACTCTGAGTATGAATAAAAAAATCACACGTATCTAATAATATGCTACAATTATATTCTTTATAATATGTATCTCCTCTAAAAGATATATATAACGTTTGATTATCATTA
>NC_031483.1:546714-549191 GCF_001602025.1 Plasmodium gaboni | reverse complement strand
TTTATTTATATTTATATTTTATTTTTTTTTTTTTTTTTTTTTTTTTTTTTTTTTTTTTTTTTTTTTTTTTTTTTTTTTTTTTTTTTTTTTTTTTTTTTTTTTTTTTTTTTTTTTTTTTTTTTTTTTCGTATGAACAATTCAGGTGAATTTTTTAAAAAACACAACATCAAAAAGGTCAGAAAAAAAAAAAAAAAATATATTTTACATATATATATATATATATGATATTTCCTTTTGAATTAAAAAAAAACAAGACCAGATTTACAATGATATAACAGGATTGTGTTTCTTTATAATTATTAAGTTAAATGATTATTATATATATATATATATATAATATATATGTGATGACTCATATTTGTGGTATATAGCTTTATAGAGATATAAATTATCTTCGGAATAACTTTTTATAATTTATGTTGTGCGATTCGAAATACATTTTTTACATTAATAAATGTACAACCTAATATTTTTAAAGAAAAAACTTCTCATATTTATAAAAAGATAAATTGTAAAAAGGTACCATGTGAAATATTTTTTGTTTTATGAACGAATAATAAAGAATTATATGTGTACATGACATTATGCTTAGTGATCAATATATAAATAATATATATATATAAATAATATAAATATATATATTTTAAATTCAATATATTAATAAAAAATTATATATTTTAAAACTCATGAAATTTTATAATATATTTATTAATTTATATATATTATATATTTATTTTATTTTATTTGAATCTTTATGAATACATTACAAAATGTATCTTTTAAATATACATTAATTTTTTTAAATATTAGCTGCTTTATATATATATATAATATATATATATATTATTTATATACATACATGTATATTATATATTTTATTTATATATTACCATGTAAGTATAATAATCGTTTCAAGAAAAAAATATTTCGGAAGAGCCGTTTGTTTATATGAAAATATTTTTTTTTAATATTCTTTTATTAAGTATAAAGAATTAAGATGACAAATAAATATTTTACATACATATAAATAAATATATATATATATATATTAATTTTTTTTTTTATTTTGCATTATTCCTACCAAAAAAAAAAAAAATAAAAAATAAACACATCTTACAATTTGCCATAAACATAAAATATATATATATAATATATTTTTATTTTTATTTTTATTTTTTAAAACTATTTTATAGTTCTTTCTTTTTAAAGAATGTAACTAACACGAATACGATTCAAAGGAAACATAAATTAATATATATATAAAAAAAAATTAAACATATATTTAATATTTAAAGGATTATATATATATTATATATATAATATTTAATTTTTTTTTTTTTTTTTTAAAACCTAATATATATATATTTATTTATATATATATTTTTATTTTTTTTATCGTTTAATTTTTCTTTGTTTTTATTATGGCTGGACTGAGTGCTGGGTATGATTTATCAGTTTCAACATTTTCACCCGATGGTCGCTTGTATCAAGTTGAATATATTTATAAGTCGATAAATAATAACAATACAGCTTTATGTTTAGAATGTAAGGATGGTGTAATATGTTGCTGTATTAATTCAAGTATGGATAAGAATAAGATGCTTAAAAAAAATAGTTATAATAGAATATATCATATTAATAACAATATTATTATAACATATTCTGGATTTGATGGAGATGCAAGAAATATAATTGATAGAGCAAGAAGTGAAGCAAATAGTTATTATTATAATTTTCATACAAACATACCATTACATATTTTAGTTAACAGAATTTCTTTATATATTCATGCATATACATTATATTGGCACATGAGACCTTTTGCAGCTTCAATCATTATAAGTTCTTTCAACGAAAACGATAAAGGTAACAAAAAAAAAAAATATATATATATAATATATATATGTATATATTTATATATATATATATTTATTTATTTATTTTGTAGGAGATATTTATTGTATTGAACCAAACGGAGCATGCTATAAATACTCTGGTGTAGTTATTGGAAGGAATAAAGAAATGTTCAAAACAGAAATTGAAAAAAAAAATTATAAAGACATAAATGTAAGAGATGCTATCGAAGATATTTATAAATTTATATTAACTAGTGATGATCATATGAATAAAAATAACCTACCCAATTTAATAAATTTCTCATGGATATGTAAAGAATCTTCATATGAATTTCAAAACATCGATGAACATATTTTAACACCAGCTCTTAATAAGGCAGTTGAATATATAGAACAATTAAACTAGGCACCCTATTTTGAACTATAAGAAGGGCATAAATATATAATATATATATATATATATATATATGTATATATGTTAATATTTTATGTTTCTTTTTCTCTTTAACCATGTTATATTACATATATAAACCCATAAAAAATGCATATATTTTTTTTTATTTTTTTTTTGAGATAATAATTTATGTATGTTTTATGGAGAACTATTCTCTATATATAAAC
>NC_031483.1:543366-546614 GCF_001602025.1 Plasmodium gaboni | reverse complement strand
AATTAATATATATTTATTATATATTATTAATTTTATATTATAAATAATATTATATATATTTTTATTTTTTATATATATATTATTATATAATAATAAAATTTATTTTTATTATTTTTTTTACAAAATTATTTACAGAAAGAAAAGTATACTATTATAATATATATCCATATTATCAAAAAAAAAAAAATATAAAAAATAATCAACAACATGAAAAAAATAATAATATATATATATAAAGATATTAAATGTAATATAATATATATATTATAATTCATAAATATATATATATATATATATATATATTTTTTCTTTCTTTATAAAAAAAAAAAAATTAATATTATATATATATAATATATATATAATATGTATTATATATACTACTATACCCTTTTGAAATATAAAAAATTGAAATCACAATATATAAACAAAAAAATAATTATACATATATAATAATATATATTTTTATATTTGTTTTTATTTATTTTTTTTTTCTTTTTTGTGAATATATTATATAAAAATATAGATAGATTCAAAAGAAAATTCTAAAATAGAAAAAAAAAAAATAATAATAAAATAAAGAAACAAAAAAATGAATATTTATATATATAATATATATTTTATATAAATTTTAAAGAAACAAAAATATATATATATATATATATATATATATTATTATATCTTTTTTAATTTTTATGTATATATTATTATATATATATAAATATTTCCTTTCTTATATTATAATGTAAAATATATATAAAAGCCATGCGTAAACCCAAATCGCAACAAGATTTATAAAAATTAATAAAAGAGTATAAAAAAAAAAACAAGAAAAAACCACAAAATAAGAAAAAAAAATTGTTACGAGTTTGTTCATTTGAAAATGAGTTTTATAGATGAATATGATTTAGATATGTATAAAAATATTGTTATGGCCAATAACTGTAAAGATGAAGAATTATTATGTATATTTAATACTTCAAGTTTTTTAAATACAATATGTTTTTTTATTTTCGTTATTATTTTTTTATGGGCCTTGGCCATACTCTCCAGGTTTTATTTATCATATAATATTATGAAGTATCTAAAAAACAGAAAGGTATACAAAAAAATAAAAAATAAAAAAAATAAAATAATCAATGGATTTGTTATAATAACAACGTAAATCATGCACATATTATATGTTACATATATGTGTTATACATATTTGTGTATATTTATTTATTTTTTATTTTTTATTGTAGGCCATTTATATGAAGAACATGTCGAGATATATCGACGACATAAAAATGCTATGTAGAAGCCATGTAAACGATATCATAAGAATAAAAAAGAAGATTACTCCAAGACATGTTGAGAAAATAAATTTAAATATCAGTATAAATAACAATATACAACTTTTTAAAAACTATTTAAGTTCTAGTAGTAATGATTTAAATAATTTTTATAAATATTCTATATCATTTACATTTTCATCAAAAAATTGTATATATATTAGACTTTTTTTTGGTGTGTTACTAGAAGAAATAAATGACATGATATATAATAAAACAGAATTATATAGGAATTTAAATTATGATAGAGATGATGAAAATAATAAAAGTATGAATTATCGTAATAGTTTAAATAATAATAATACTGTTATATGTATAGATAATTTTAAAAACTTTTTTAGAGAAGGAATTATTAAAACACTACCAAGTAATAAAAAAAATTCATCTGATGCAACCACATTTTTGCTAGATAATGAAAAAAATGATTTTTTTATTACTAATGAAAATTATATGGAAAATATTATTGATTTTCATTCATGTTATTATAAAACATCTCAATCATTCTATGCAAGTGGTACTGATATGACATATACAATGCCATATGATGAAAACTTTTGTGTAACAGATATTTTAAATCGTATAGAAAAGGAAAAAAATCACAAAGATGAAAATAGTAGTAATAATAATAGTAATAATAGTAATAATAATAGTTATCTTAATGATGATAATATATATAATAATAATAATTTATATAATCATATATATAATAGTGATAATCTTATGCTTAATAACAATATTGCTAGTAGAACATATACAAATAACCAACTAGATTCAACAAATAATAATATTTTCTTATTAAATGAACATAACAATAGATATAAAAACAATAAAGTCTTCCTACAAAATGAAAGCAAAATTTTTAATAATACAAATATTGATGAAAATATAAGAATACCACTAATCATAGTTTTAAATGACGTACCACCTACTGATGAATATTATGGAAATAAAGAAAATATAAAGAATAATTATAATAATATAAACACAAGAACAATAAATACCACAACAACCACAACAACAACAACAACAACTACTACTACTACTACTAGTAGTGGTAATAATAATTGTAATACACTCATTGTATTAGTAGGATTCAAAAAAATGAAAGATAAATATAAACCATATATCATAAAAGATATATCCGTTTTAAGTTATAACCTTTCAGACCAATATGATAATTTAAGAAAAAAAAAAAAAAAAAAAAAAGATAAAACTACATCATCAAATAATAATAATTATTATAATAATCAAGTATATCAATTTGTAGATATTCTAGATATATATGGACATGAAGAACATGATAAAGAATGCTTAATATGTATGACATCTTATAAAGATACCTTACTAATGCCATGTAGACATTCTTCTTTTTGTTATGATTGTATGAAATCTTTAAGACAAGAAAAATGTCCTATCTGCAGATGTCTATTTACATCCTTTATAAAATTTCCTTTAAAAAATGTTGAGCGGCTTGATACTTAAAATATGCAACCTCACAAAAAAAAAAAAAATGACAGTACGAATTATAAAATGAACTTAAAAAAAAAAAAAATTTCAATGTATATATATAATGTATATATATAATATATATATATATATATATATATATATGTATACATATTTGTTTTGTTTTGTTTTGTGTTGTTTTATTTTCTTTTTTTTTTGTTGTTGCTTTAATATATATGTATTTATTAATTTGTATATTTTAATCTTTTTTTTTTTATGTACCTCTTTATTTTTTTTTTTTAAAATTAAAAAAATTTATTAATTTTAAATTGTTTCAATTCAATTAAAGTTTTTTATATAATATAAATATAAATAAATATATAAATATATTATATATATTATATATATATTATATATATATATTATATATATATATATATATTTTTTTTTTTTTTTTTTTTTTTTTTTTTT
>NC_031483.1:541992-543266 GCF_001602025.1 Plasmodium gaboni | reverse complement strand
TTAATATTATGTAAAGAATGAAATATGAATATATAATAACAAGAACACCCCAAAAAAAAAAAAAAAAAAAAAAAAAAAAAAAAAAAAAAAAATATATATATATATATATATATATATATATATATATAATATATAATATAATATATATATATATATATATATATATATATATATATATAATATATACATATGCCACTTTTATATTACCTTGGTGATATAACGGCACATTTGTTTATTCTTCCTAACAAATTCACAACAATTTTTCCTGATCGGTGGTCATCAACTATTTCAAAACTTCCTATATATCCTTTCTTTTGCATATATTGTAAAAATTTAATTACAACTTTTGAGGAAGGTCTTATTAAAACTTGTCGCCTTCCTCTTTTCTCGGCATTGTTTATGGTTTTTAAACAGTCAGCTAAAACGCTCATTCGTACCATCTACAAAAATGAAATCAAAAATATTTATATATATATAATATTATACATACCACACTATTGTAATAATAAATATATTATATTAATATTTTTATTCTCTATAAAATAATATCCTTATATATATATATATATATCATTTAATTATTTTTATAAAAATATATTTTAAACATATCCATATATAAATACATAAATACATATATATTTATTTATTTATTTTTTCTTTATATTTATTTATATATTACCTTGAATTACAATGAAAATAAAAAATTTATATTTATTATTATATTTTTTTTTTAATAATTTAGTTTTATTTATTATTTTTTTTTTTAATTCCTCTTTTCTTATAATAAGAAAATATAATTATTCAAAAGAAAAAATTTCTAAAAATTAAGCAAATTATAATAATAAAAAATATATGTTTCAAAAATGAAAAATATAATTAATTTTTTTTTTTTTTTTTTTTTTGTTCCTAAGTATAAATAAAATAAAGAAATTTTATTAAGTAAATTTCTTGAATTTTATATAATACATATTTATTATATATATATAAACATATTTATATTATTATGAAAAATAATTTTACATATAATAATTATTTAATATATATATATAATATTATGTTGTATGTATATAAAATATAAACCGTAAAATCAATCCTTTTTTTTATATGTATGTTATATTTGTAATTAATATATATTATATATTATAATATATTTAATTAATATTTATTTAATTTTTTTTTTAGTGTTTCTTCCTATGCTTATTACAAATATATAATATATATACCATAAATATTATAATATATATATATTATTTTTTAATAGGTGAATAAGGGTA
>NC_031483.1:539952-541892 GCF_001602025.1 Plasmodium gaboni | reverse complement strand
ATATTATAATATTTATGGTATATATATTATATATTTGAATAAGCATAGGAAGAAACACTAAAAAAAAAATGACATAAAAGTGTAATATATATATATAATATATATATATATATTTATTTATTTATTTATTTATTTATATACATATGTGGAATAAAAATAATAAAAAAAAAAATTGGTTTCTAGATAATGATTTTAAGAAGAAAAAAATGTTACATAAAAATATATAAGACTGTCATACTGTGATAGAGCTCTTATTTTTCGTTTACATATATTTCTTTAGATATGCCATATGAATAGATAAAATATATATATATATATATATATATTTTTATTTCCAACAATTTTTGAACTGTGAATTTTTTTTTAAGTTGGTTATAGCAAATTCTTAATTTATTTTTTTTGTTTATATATTCTTGTCACTATTCAAATTTCTATATTTATTTAAACATATTATACAAAATAAATTATTTCCTTTATTCATATGTGTCTTCTTCTTATTCCTTCCTGTACTAACTTCTCCGTTAAATTTCCTGTGATTTGAGTTAAATGGCTAGTTGCCGTTTGGCTAATTTTCTGAACAGTGTCATCTATAATTTTTTCATGTTTCAATAAAATGGGACGAATTATATAGTTGTATACCATTACTGCTCCTCGTACCTGGGGCATATACAAATATAAAAGAAAAAGCAATTTTATTAGGTAATAAAAAGGTACCCAAAATAATATTATGTCAATTAAATATTCAATAAAAAAAAACAAAGAAAAAACCACCCAATATGTTAACCATAATTTAGTTTCATCTCTGCTTTGAGATTCAACAGCTTTGAAGGATTGATACGCTGTAAAAAAATAAACAAAATGTAAAAGGGGATTATATGTAAATGGCCATATTAAGTATAGACAAATATATATGTATATATATATATATATATTTTATTTTTATTTGCATGAACACGTTCATGTAAATTTGATATATTTTTATGAACACGCAAGGTAAAAATAAGTATATTTATATAAATTTGTTCAGGTAAATATATATATATATATATATATATATATGTTTATTGATTGACACACACATGTACAAAATATTTACATTAAATAGTGTTTATATATTCACAATATGTTATAAAAGATGTGTATTTTAATTAATAAATTTATATGACATTTAAAATGTTCTTTATATATATGTATAAATTTATATATATGTATAAATTTATATGTATGTATATATTTATATATATGTATATATGTATATATTTATATATATGTATATTTTATTAGTTTATTTTTTTTTAATACCCGGATAAGCAAAGCCAACGACATTACAAATAATTGCAGCACCCCATCCAAAAACTAAAGAAAGAAATATAAATATGGAAAAAGGTACGATAATATAAGATGGTTTAACACCAAATTTTTTCCCTATATTATTTAAGAATGGATATTTTTTAACATAATTATCTATATTGTTAAATACTCTACTAACATCTAAATTATTTAATTTATCACTAAAAACGTTTGATGATATTCTTTTAAGACTATTCAGTGATGTATTGATCCTTTCGTCTTTTTCTTTATGTTTATACAACTTGGTCATTTTCATTTTGTCATATAATTTGTTTTGTATACAATTAAAAAATATAAGTTAAATAATCTAAATAATTAATATATATATATAAATATATACATATATTGTTTTATTGATATTTATAATGTTAAATAAACTATTTGGTGACATACAAAAATATTATGTTTGACATATGCAAATTAAATGTACATATATATATATATATATATATGTATGCATGTATGTATGTATATTTATTTTTTAATATGTTAAATATACTCAATCTTAATAAAAATAACCAGAAAGTATTATATTTTACACTATAATATATAAATATGTGTTTATCCACAACCAAAAATATATATCTGTT